>NC_141155.1:18107500-18347317 GCF_053477565.2 Lygodium microphyllum | reverse complement strand
TAGGGTTGAAAAAGAAACAGGCTTGCAGATAAAATACCTAAGGTCAGATGGAGGGGGAGAGTACCTCTCAAATGAGTTTGCAAGGTTCCTGCAGGAGCATGGCATAAAGCAGCAATACCCCACAACAAAATGGAATTGCAGAAAGGAAAAACAGGCATATTGGAGAGGTATCTCGTGCCATGCTCAATGAAAAAGACTTGCCAAATTTTTATTGGGCTGAAGCAGTTGCTACAGCAGTCTACATAATGAACAGGACTCCCACTGCAGCAATACATGGAATGACTCCAGAGGAGAGGTATACTGGTAGGAAACCAGATATTTCTCATTTGAAAATTTTTGGTTGCATTGCCTATGTACATGTGCCAGATGAGTTGAGATCCAAGTTGGATCCAAAAGCTGAGAAGTGCATCTTTATTGGTTACTCTCTGCAGCAAAAAGGGTATAGATGCTATAACCCTTCTACTCGTAAGTTTACAGTGAGCAGAGATGTTGTTTTTGATGAGATGAGTAGCTGGTATAAACCAGTAAATGTGATTGATGATGTAGATGCACAAAATGGTAATGCTGCACAAAATTCACAGCAGCAGTCACAAAATATTAGTGGACCTGGAGCGTCCTCTAGTAGTGGTTCACATTCTTCACCATGGACAGGCAGATTGAGATCAGGAGAATCTTCTCAAAGTAATGCAGATAGTGGTATGCAGGTATCACGAAAAGGAAAAGAGAAGGTTGATCAGTCCATGTTTGATGTGAATGCAGGTCACTCTTATGTGGATGGTGAATCCAGTGGCTCAGAACAGAGCATTGATGATGAGTTGGGTATTCCTTCTATTGTTACACCTGGAGTAAGGAAGACCAGGGATGTTTTGAGAGCACCTCGGAGTGAACCTACTTTGCGCAGGTCTACGAGAGCTAGGTATCCTGTGGATAGGCTAAAATATGATGGATTTACAGCCATTCACTATGCATATATGGTTAAAGTGATACAGGAACCAGAACCCACTTCTTTTGAGGAAGCCATGGGAAAAGAAAAATGGGAGAAAGTCATGGATGAAGAAATGGATGCCTTGGAAGCAAATGCTACATGGGAATTGGTACCTTTGCCTAAAGGTAAAAATGCAATTGGCTGTAAGTGGGTTTATAAGGTGAAGCACAATGCAGATGGTTCTGTGAATAGATACAAGGCAAGATTAGTAGTCAAGGGGTATGCACAAACATATGGTATTGACTATGAAGAAACATTCAGTCCGGTTGCAAGGATGGCAACCGTAAGAGCAGTCATTGCTATGGCTGCATCAAAGGGATGGTCTTTACATTAGATGGATGTAAAGAATGCCTTCTTGCATGGTGATTTGCAAGAAGAGGTCTATATGGAGCAGCCACCAGGTTATGTGCATGCTGTTCATCCTGAGTTTGTTTGCAGGTTGAAGAAAGCCTTGTATGGCTTGAAGCAAGCACCTAGAGCATGGTCTGACAAGATAGGACAGTATCTTGTCACTATTGGCTTTCAGATTTCCAAGGCAGATTTCTCACTTTATGTGAGAAAAACAGAGAAAGGTATTATGCTACTTGTCGTTTATGTTGATGATTTGATTATGACAGGTGACAGTGATGAAGATATCCTTCATGTGAAAATGCTATTGAAGCAGAAGTTTGAGATGAAGGATTTGGGAGAGCTGCGTTATTTCTTGGGCATTGAGGTGATTAGATCACCAAGTGGGATACAGCTCTTGCAGAGGCAGTATGGATTGGACATGCTGTCCAAATATGGGATGACAGGCTGTAAGCCTATTTCAGTTCCTTTGGAGCAAAATGTGAAGCTGAGCGCAGATGCAGGTGAGCTTCTGGAAGACCCTACTATGTACAGACGCATAGTAGGAAGCTTGATTTATATGACTATTACCAGGCCAGATTTGAGCTATGCTGTTGGATTGGTAAGTCAGTTTATGCAGGCTCCAAGGAAACCGCATTTGGATGCGGCTAGACGCATACTCAGGTATGTGAAGTCCACATTGCAGTATGGACTATTTTATGAGACTGGGGTTCAGATACAGTTGCATGGATACACTGATGCTGATTGGGCTGGTAGTATTTCTGATAGACGATCTACCAGCGGATATGTGTTCTCTTTTGGGAGTGCTGCAGTCACTTGGAGCAGCAAGAAACAGCCTACAGTTGCCTTGTCGAGCACAGAGGCTGAGTACAGGGGTGCAGCAATGGCTGCATGTGAGGTAGCTTGGTTGCATAAGCTACTTTATGATATGCATCAGTCTACAGATGGGCCAGTTGTCATTTATTGTGACAACATGAGTAGTATACACTTGACAAATAACCCAGTCTATCATGCTAGAACAAAGCACATTGAGGTGCATTATCACTATGTGCGAGAGAGGGTTTTACTAGGTCTTATTGATCTAGTTTATGTCAGCACAGAGGATCAGGTAGCTGACATATTCACGAAGGCATTGGGCGCAGAGAAGCTGCGCAAGTTCAGAGACCTGCTTGGTGTGCAGGAATTGGGATTGAGATCGAGGGGGAGTGTTGAGATATCGAGCTCCACTCGTGATACGCCAGGGTGACCGTTGTGTATTTATGTCACCGACTTGTCAGTTGCAGACGCGGTTGGTACACTGCCCATGAATAATAGCTAGATGACAGCTATCCTTATCTACTCTAGTTCGTGGCTTGGTTAGTATGCCACCTTAGTTAGTTGAGTTTGGTTTGAGACCCATATATAGGGTTCTTCTATTTCTTTGTATGAGAGTTCTTTTGGCTTACACAACTAAGAAGAGGAAAACTGTTTTCAGCCTCCACCCTTGTGTGTCTTCCCCCATTGTGCAAGCAAGAAAGCTTCAAGCGAGACTCCTTCCTTCTCTCCCACAATCTTGACACATAGCACCTGTGGAGGTTGGCATCAAAATCTACGCCTACCCTTCGAGGGTACGCCATATAAGTAGGGTTGTTCCGCTCGAACGGCAGGGTATTACAAAAAGCCATCCAGGCGAGCATGCTTATGTCGCATACTCGCCTCCTCCACAGGGGTTGGTCCCTATAGTTTGGTACGGTGTAGGGGATTTCAAAAACTTTATCGTGCCAGTAGTCGTCCGGTTCGGTGCCCAAAGTAGTTGGGGTCTTTTCCCGCTCTTCCAGCCATCTTTTCCCTAGCCGACCACCTACTGCGATCACCTCGTCCATCACTTTGAGGGGCAGGACCCTCCGCAGACTGTTGGGTAGGAGGAAATTGAAGGAGAATGGCTCCTTTGCTAGTTCCTGCACCTCCCACACCACCAGTTCTGCATGGAATCCCGCCGGGAGATCATCTGGGCACGAAGGGAGAGGTGCAGACGGTAGCACGGCTGATTTGGCTTTCAGCTTCTGTCTGGCCTCTTTCACCAGCTTTTTTTGCCTTTCTTTAGAGATGGCTTTTCTTTCTGTCAGCTGGGTCTACTTGTGGTGGATCTTGGGCCTGTGGCGAGGGGGGTTGGGGACCACATCTTCCCTGAAGCGATTCACATCAACTTCCATCTTGGCTTCTTCCCCCTGCCGTTTTGCGAGCACTGCTTCTTCCTGGAACCCTAGGGCATCTATTTCTTGGGGGGTTAGGCTGGCTCTTGTCAGGTATTCCCGCTATTCATCCAGACTTAGCCTCACCTCCGCTGGCAGTGGTGGCATCTGCAGTCCTGCGTGTAGAGCCCTTTCGCCATGCCAAGCTTCCTCTGTACTGCTTCCAGCGACTCTCCTTGTGCTGTGTGGGTGACGTCCAAGATGGTGTTGAGGAAGATCTTCTGTTGAGCGCTGAAGGCCACTTGGGCTGCCTCTGCCTTGCTCTCCACAATGATTTTCTCTTTTTCTGTTAAAGCAAGGCGGCGCGCCAGTGTCTTCACCTTCTTCTCGTTATGCGCGGCCCACTCCTCTGCCCTTTTATTCATCACTTCTAGGCCTTCCCCTTGTCTCAAGGTCAACATCATGATTTTCTGTCCATAATCCTCGAGTTCCCTGACCAGCCTTTCTTGTTCTTGTCGTTCATAGGTCAGCTGCTCTGTTAGGCATTTGAGCTCCTCCTCTTGCTCCTCCATGCCTCATTGCCTTTCTTCATCTTTAGCATTCAGCTCCTCCCTGAGTGCATCCACCTTAGCAACTTTTGCAGCAAGCTCCTCGTACTGCCCTATGAGAAGCTTGTGCCCTCTTTGCATGTTCACTAACTCTTGCGTCTCATTCTCAAGTAACTGCCTCCAATGTTCCTCTCTCTCATCCCTAGCCTTCAATTCCTGTTTTAGCTCTGCAATTTCGCACTGCTGCAAGGCCCCCATTCTTGTCTTGTCCAACTGGAAAGCGGCCATGGTTTCCTTCTTGGCTGCCAACTCTGCCATGACTGTTTTGCGTTCCTCCTTCGCTCTCTCCAACTGGGAGAGCAGCTCAACGGCGTATTCGTCGTAATTAGCCAGTGGCATCATCGTTGCGTGAATAGGCGAGGTGGAGGCTTCAACTCTTTGCTTTTTGGGTTCCTGCCTGGACTCTACATCTGCGGCCGGCCTTTTCTATCCTGTGGCTGTAGTTTCCATGCTCCGCCCCTGGCCCATTTCTTTGTTGATAAAATATTGCATCCACGCCACGAAATTCGACACATCAGCGCTAGTGGGGATGCTGGGGGTGACGGTGGTGAGTTCTGTGGGAGGTACCAGGAGGGTAGCGATTGGATGAAGCGGGACCTTGCCTTTGCCTTCGGAGACTGGGGGTGGCACGAATTTTGGCACCTGTGTGCTGGATCCAGGCCCCTCCTCTTTGCATGGGCTTAGGTTCCTTAGTTCGTCCGCCCGGCACTGTTGTTCGATGGACCGTCGTGTGGCCTCTGCCAGGTCCTCCTCCTCTTTCCTTCGCAGCTCCTCCTCTTCTTCCTCCGCTTTCCTCTTCCTTTCCTCCTGTTTTTTCTTTTGCTCCTCCTTCTTTTCCCCTTTTTGTTCCTTTTCCCTCCTTTTCTCTACTTCAGCTTCTTGTTTGGATGCCTCCTTGGCCTTCTGCAACTCCTCGCTTTCCCTCTGCTCCTCCTACTTTTTCATCCTCTCTCTCTCTTTTGCTTCTTTCAGGGACTCCTTCTTTGCCCTTTCCAAGTCCTCCCTCTCTTTCTTCCTGCCTTCATCACCCTTTTTCTTCTTCTGCGCCGTCTTTTTCTTTGTTGTCCTGATCGCCCTCTTACTAGTTGGTCCTTCCCCCTCTTCTTCTGTTTCTGTTCTGTCGGTGGACATGTCTTTGTCTTGTCGAGGGGGTGACTTCTCCGACGTTTCTCCTTCTCCCTCCTCCGGCTCTTGTGCTGCTTTTATTACCTCCTGAATTAGTGCAGTTAAGACTCCTCCGTAGCCGATGAAAGAGTCCTTGGAGGAGGCTTTCTTCCTTTGCGTTACCTTAGAAGCAGGAGAATCTGCTCCTATTGGTACACTTCCCAGGGCTAGTGCTTTGGCCGCTTGATCGATAGTCTTCCACACGTAGCCATTCCAGTCCACCTCATCTAGTGTGTGGGCCGCTACATTCTCCAGCATGGGCAGACTAATCCGATGCATTAAAGAGTTGTATCGTTGGCTAGAGAAGAGCATGTGCACCAACTTTGCCTCTGCAGTCTGGCATCAGCGTTGGGGATGTCTTGGATGCTTATGCCGTCGTTTGTAAGTACCTTTTCCTTCTTCATTTTTAGCAAGGCGTAAACATCCCTTTTTTGCCGCCTTTCGGTCCTTGGTGCCAATCCCAGAGCTTTTTCCACCAGGGCTAGGTCCAATCGAACTGGTACCTTCTTTGCGCCCTCTCCTCGGCCTACTGTTACAGTGCCCACTTCCTGGTCTGAATTGTATGTCCTGAGGAACTCCACGCATTTGAAATGATCAGGCTCCTGCGAGAATTTTTCAATATATTTTGTCAGGTTGCACTGTTCCACCACTCTTCTGGCTGCCTCCTCCTTTGCCACCATGACTCCGATGTTGTGGATGGTTTGGAACTTCAGCTGGCCAAAGGCGTGGTTTCCCAATTGGATGCAATATAGCTCCCTTTCTTCGTCAGTGAATGGGAGCCAATGGGCTCGGTCTTGCTGCGACATTTTCTGCTCCTGCCACAATTCATAACTTCCGTTAGTGTTTTCCATATAGCGCTTGCTGTTTTTAAACTCTTAACTGAATTTTTGGAAGCCTTTTTTTAAAATAAAATACCAATGCTTATATCTTTCACTCCTTTTATTTTACCATACCCCCCTTTTTATTCATTTCCTATCTGATTCCCTCCACCGTGTTTCCCACTTTTCTTTTCATCGGGTTTTTGCACGTACATGTGTACCACCTGTCTTCCGGCTGAGAGAAGAATCCTTCCTAGGATTGGGAGTTAAAGGGTGGCATTGGTGCTGTTGGGGTAGGAATTTACGTGTGAAGAAACCACGTATAGAATCGTGGGTTGTATTCCAGTTGCGCATGACAATCGAGAGCAGCCGGTTGGATAGAGACCTGGGAGATGTAGGTCAAGACATCATGAAAGAGATCCCCAATATTAAGGCAGCTAGCGACACGTAGTTCTTCTTTGGTGAGGAGTTGGTCAATATAGGGGTGGGCGAGCACGTCTAGGTGCTGATTGCGGGTGATGGCCAAAACCCTAAACGAGATGGGTGCCACATAAGTGGGGTCATATTCAATGGTCTTAATTGCCCTGCGTTGCTCAGCATTGGTCATTATTTGGCAACCTTTTTTCTCCCATTGGATTTTCAGAGCAAACCATTGCTGCAAGAACGTGGAGGGCGAGCTTGCCATCTGCATGAGCTCGTGCAGTTCGCTTTCAGGAGCAAAGCGGGGAGGCTTTTGATATGAAGGTACTAGGCGTCTGAGCGCCGCTTGATCCCTTGAGATTTCATTGTTTGCTATGAGTTCTTTGGCGATCTTGGAGGATTTCGTAGTTATGAGTTCGTATTCTGCCCATGTGCAGGGTAAGGCACAAACCTCCGAAGCAAGGGTTCTATCAAGGAGGCCTAGGTCTAGCCGCTCATAGGTTCTAGCGAATGTGGTGAAAGTGTCGTCCAGTATCCTGATGCAGGTTATTAAGTCATCCCTAGAGGTCGCGTCAAGGTCATGAGCCAAGGAAAGGAAAGCTCGTACCGTGTACAAGGGTCTAAGACCTATTGATGGGCTTGGTGCAACTAGACTGGATAGTGGTGACTGCCTCATTGGTGTCACAGGTTGGGCTTTGTTCGCAGAAACACATTGAGGTGCTGCAGGGAGCTCTAGGGGCCTGAGGGTTGGGCTGGGTTCTGAGTGAGCAGTCATAGGGTTTTTCAAGCCCTCTGGAGTAAGCAGATTTAAGGCTTGTGGCGGTTGCTTTGGTCGATAGACAAGTTGAGGCTTACTAGCCGTTACTGGTAATGGTGTGCTGATTATGTGCTGGTTACCCCATGTGCAAGCCTTCCTTTCTAGGGCGATATGACTTGTAGATGAGCTTCTTAGCTGGCCATTTTTAGGCACCCAGATCCAGGGGTTGCCCTCGTAGTATCCTTGTGTCCGCAAGAGATCCTTACGAATCCATCGCAGCATGGTCGTTTGGCTATGGCAATAGCGTCTATACTGTCTCCTAGGCCGGAACGGCTGATGTTTCTGGCGGTTAGGGTCCTATTTGGGTGGTGTACCCAAATGCGGTTCCTACTGTTTTGGCACCCACATAAGTCTGGGCTTGTTGGCCTTGTGGGCATTCTTGGTGGATTTGGGTTTTGGGTCGAGTGCGTGGCACGAAGCCATAGGTTTCGTACGTTTAGAATGGGTCTGGGGCGTGGTTTTGGGGGTTCCTACCGGCGGCGTCGTGATGGTGGAGGAATCATGACAGCCCTTGCTGAAGGTCATTACTATTCGGGTGCTGCCGATGGCAAGATGAATGCGGTTTAGGTTGTAATCCACATTACAATGCGTTAGCTTCTTGAAGGTGCAGCCCAATAGTGACACATTACCAACTTCCTTGGTGTTAGGCAACACATGGAAGAAGGCTAGTAAACTTTCAGTCTCGATAGAAACAAGTGCTTTGCACTTCCCTAGGAGTGAATAGGTAGTACCCCCAAATGGGGTGAGGTTGGCATTAGTGGGCTATAGCGTTGGTTGACCAATGCGTGTCCAATGGTCATGCGTCAAGATGTTGTAGTCGGCCCCTTCATCAATCAAGGCATCTAAAGAATACATCGCGCCTGCTGTGACTATGATTCGTAGATACGCCAGTGCTACTGCTTCTTCGTCCTGATCCGTAAGATCGGTTACAATTGCCATTCGGATGTTCAATGGGGCTGCTAGCATGGGTGGCTCATGTAATGGATGGGGAGGAGGATAGTACTTCTTTATGCGACTGCCGTTAAAAAAGCCCACTCCTTCACCGTCAAGTTTTTCCAACTCAACATTCCCGGTTCTACCCATCATGCATACTCTAAAAGGGCCCAGTCCTCGGAACTTCATTTTTTGCTTGTTTCCTTTCACTGAGTATAGTAGAACAAGATCTCCTTGTTCGAAGTCTCGCTACTTGACATGCTTGTCAAACCACATTTTTCGTCGAGCCTTCTCGCAATTTCGTAAGGATCAAAAGTTCAAAGTCTCTGACAGGCGTTCCAGCTCGGTCAGACGTTGCGTCCATGCTTCCTTCCCTTCCCATCGTTCTTGGAGTGCTATCCTCACGCTAGGGACGAAGAATTCTATCGGTAGGATCGCTTCAGTCCCATAGGTCAGCCTAAAGGGGGTTTGACCGACGGCTGTTTTATAAGCTGTGCGGTAGGCCCACAAGGCGGCCATCAACTTGTTGTCCTAGTTGCTTCTTGAGGCTGAGACCACCTTAGTTAGGACGTTAATAAGAATCTTGTTAGTCGATTCTGCCTGGCCATTAGCCTGAGGGTAGTATGGCGAGGATTTCCGATGGATGATAAGAAAGGTGGATAGGAGATGTGCTATCACTTCGTTGATGAAGTGTGTGCCTTGGTCGTTAACGAGTTCGATGGGGCAACCAAAGTGCGAGATCACTTGTTCCCATAAGAACTTGGCAGTCGTCCTAGCGTCATTTTTTCATGTTGCTCTTGCCTCTGCCCATTTCGTGAGGTAATCCATGGCCACTACGATGTACTTGGCTTGCGAGTACTGCGTTGCGGGGCTTATTGGTCCTATGAAGTCAATTCCCCATTTTTCGAAGGGTTGGCGAGCAACAATTGGGGTTAACTCCATTTGATCCTTACGAATCGGAACTTTTGCCCACTGGCACTCGTCACAATGCTTAACAAATCGCTTGGCGTCGCGGAAAAGTGTGGGCCACCATAGTTGGGACTGCAACACCTTCCGTGCTGTTGTGTCTCCGCTAAAGTGTCCCCCTACAATACCGTTGTGTGCCTCTGAGAGCACATCGTGCATCTCATGTTCACACACACACCTTCGCAGCAACCCGTCTTGCCCCAACCTATAGAGTTGGCCTGAATCAGCTGGTAGGGCTAGAGCTTCAATATCAAATTCCTAAGTCGTGCCTTTTCTATAGGTCGCTCAGGTAGTCCGTGCTCGAGCACTTGGACTATGTCATCTGCCCAGTATGGCGTCAGATTAGCCTTAAATAGGTCTCTTTCTCTGGACAGGTGGAATAGGTGGGCGTCAGGTAACTCGTCAATGATGCATTGTCCAGCTGCTTCTCTTGTGGGTATAAGGGACATGTGATCAGCCATGTAATGTTGTTTTCCCTTTCATACCACCATGGAGAAATCGAACTCTAGGAGCAGGAGGAGCCAACGAGCTATGCGTCCTGTAGCGCACGGTTTGTTTACCAAGTAAAGCAGGGCTTGATGGTCCACGAAGAAAATGAAAGGTGTGGCCAGTAGATAGTGCCGGAATTTCTTCACGGCAAACACCATGGCTAGTCCCTCCCTTTCCATTGTTGAATAATTCATTTCTGTCTCAGTGAGTTGCCTGCTAGCGAAGCTCACTGGGTAGTCCAAGTTATGCTCACCCGGTTGGCACAACACTGCTCCTACGGCAAATTTAGAGGCGTCAATGTGTACGTGGAAGGTAGTGGTCCAGTCCGGGGCTCTCAAAATCGATGCAGTTGTTAGAGCCTTTTTCAATTGTTCGTACACCCGTTGGCATGCTTCGGTCCACTCGAAGACGATTAGTAGCTTGTACAATGGCCTAGCGATCAGTGCGTAGTTCAGTACAAACCGCAGATAGTATCCTATGTGACCTAAGAAGCATTGAACTCCCTTGTAATTACTTGGGGGCGGAAGGTCAATGATAACCCTGACCTTCGAGAAGTCCGTGGCAATGCCGTTTTTTGACACCACGTGTCCTAAGATGCATCCGTGCTTCACCCAAAACTGACATTTCAAGGGGTTCAGGGAGAGGCGATATAAGCGACACCATTCAAAGACCATGCGGAGTTTGTCTAGATGTTCAATCCAGGTCAAATGGACACACAGGTCATCAACAAAGACCTCCAACTCCTTACAAAGCATGTCCTTGAATATGGTGCACATAAGGCATTGAAAGGTGGCGGGGGCATTGGTTAACCCAAAGGGCATGACTACGTAAGCAAAGACGCCCCACTCAGTGGCAAAGGTGGTCTTCAAGATGCACTTGCACCTGGTTGTACCCCGAGAAGCCGTCTAGGAAATTGTAGGCTTCCTTACCTGCCACCCTCTCCAGCATGTGCTCGGTGTACGGCAAGGGGTAATTGTCTCTATTTTTAGCAGCGTTCACCTTCTTGTAATTGATGCACACTCGAATCTTGCCGTTTTTCTTCATCACAATCACTATGGATGACACCCAGTCTGTGTGCTCAATTTCGTAAATGAATCCAGCTCTCATCAGCTTGTCAATTTCCTCCTTGACAGCATGAGCGTGCTTTGGATTCATGGGGTACGTTCGCTGCTTGACCGGCGTTGCATCCGACGTCATGGGTATGTTGTGAGTCACAACACTCGGATCTACCCCTCGTAGCTCATCTAAGGACCAAGCAAATATGTCTATGTACTCCCGCAAAAGAGTGACAAGACTGAACTCCTCTTCAGTGATCAAGTCCTCAGCAATGAACACCAGTCGGGGTACTTCCCCTCCCCGAGCTAGGTTTACCTCCTTGACCTTGGCTAGCCCTTCGATTGGTTCGCTTGTTTGCCCTTGGCGCTTGGCACTTAGCAGAACCACTACCCTATCCCCTTTTTTGAATTTAGTGAAGCGTTTGGGAGGTCTTACGGCTTTCTCTATTCCTCTGATTGTGCATCCTTGGGGCGCTTTGCCTCATCCTGCCGCAACCGTTTGCACCTTAGGTGGACAGGTAAGTCCCCCTTGGTGCCTCTGGTCATGGGTGGCCTAGGGATTTTTGGGTCGCTATCAGAAGTAACTTCTAATTCAGAGTTAAACCCCCCATTTTCACTAGTAGAGGTGGTCTCCCCTAGTGGCCGCAGCTTAGATGGCGATTCGGTTCTAAGTAGTGATGTCATTCCTGGTTGGGTGAGGCCGGCTTGCTCAAGGTCTACAGCTCCTATACATTCCAACCAAGCCAGATCACATTTCGTACACATGACTCCTTGGTCCATTCTAAGGTCCTATCTCCTCTGCGGTTTGCCCGTATCTGCTCAATTTCTCGTCCTTCAGTGTCGTACTCTATGGTATCCACTTCACCCTCACTTTCATCATCGAAGGATTGGAAATCTTCGTATTCATCACAGGAATCTTTATCGCTCGACTGCTCAACATCTCCCAAGGCTTGCTCTGGGTCGTCTCGTTGGTCGGGGACCAAGGCCCAATTATACCTGAGGTTCAGCTCATGCACCCTGGTCCACTTCCACTTGGACTCCTCCAAGAGGTCCTGGAGCGGCTTGACATTGGCGGCTGGTTTCCTGTTAGCCGGTCCATTAAGTACTCCAGTATTCCCTGGAGTTCCCTTTTGTTGGAAGGCACTTGGCTCAAGCCCTTCGTGGGGGCTTGCTGCCATCATGTAGAGTGGCATAGGAAGTGTTCCGTTTGCCTTGCCGACTGTTTTGATGGCTTGCTCGTATGCCTCCTGGTCGGAGAACGGTAGGTCAATCGTAGCAAGGATGTGCATCCAATCCTGCTCATCCTCTGGGTAGGGGATATACTTGGTCAAGGACTCATAGGGCTTCCTGACCTGAGTGTTTCCTTTTAGCATAGCTGAGATGGCATCCAGGTCGACTGGTGAGGTTTTCCAAGTATCCATTTCTATTCGTACGTCATTAGTTCTATTGCCAAGGAAGATCAAGCTGTTACCCCAATCTTCAATGACTCTAGCATTGCGCATCCAAGGCCGGCCTAATAGGACATCGTAGTCCACTCCCTTCATGACTATAAAGTCAACGGAGAACTAGACTCCTGCGATCTTTACTGGCCAATTTTTTAGGACCCCGAATGGATTCACTCTCATACCGTTTGCTAGCGTAACGTTAAACCTAGCAGCTTCAACAGGCGGGTTTCCCCAAGTTTGCTGCACCGCATGGCTAAGCACACTAACCCCAACTCCCGTGTCTATGATTCCCTTCCTTGTTGAGTCACCTAGGGCTAGGATCAGTAGGACTGCGTGCATCTTAGAGTCTTCCCAAAAGGCGTTGACGTGCAAAGATTTAGGTACAGAGTGCAACGTGAGGCTAGGCAATTGTGTTTCTGCATCCTGGTCTTGCGGGTCTACGGTGACCTACTCTTGTGAGCCCTCAACCCACTGCTTAAGGTCTTGCCATAGGGCAGGGTGATGCTTAAGCAGATCTCCCAGGCCAAATGTTATGGGGGTGGTCACTAGTGTGGTCAGGAGATTGCTAAGTGCTTGTCCCTCCTTTAAGCTAGACTGTCCAGGCCAACGGCCACGGCTGATCTGCGGCTCTGTTGCGTCCAGGCTTGTTCTTAGTGGCACTGTTTGTGGCACAGTAGCCTCGGCCAACTTAGGTGGAGGTGGTGACCGTGGCGTGCTTATGCTAGAGAGATCATTAATATCATCCTTCATGACGGGTTCCGCATCTTTGAGGTGCTATTGAGCCTCCCTCACCCATTCCTTCACCTTTTCTATGGCCTCCAATTGTCGCTTGGGGTGCGGGTATTCCCCTATCCTAGCGCTTTCCCTTTCGGTTGTCTTAGGGGCTGAAGTCTCTGCCTCCGCGTCTGAGACTTTCTTCCCAGTAGTTAAAGTCGTAGCACTCTCGGTCTTCAATGTGACCTTAGCGTCCGACCTCTTCTTCTTCCGCCTACGGCTTTTTTTTCCTATTGAGGCTGCGTCCAGGTTGCTAGGTCCTGGCAGAGAGATGCCGGTATGCTTGGTTTGGGCTCAAGTCATAACTCGCAAGGGAATAGGTGTGGCCTCCCCGTCGGGGTTTTCGACACCAAACAACCCTAATGGGACGGATGGCAAATTAGCTACGCTAGAGGACGGCTTCCGCTTTGGGCAATCAACGAAAAGATGGGTGATTCCACACTCTGCACACCTTTGATCCGCCTTGTCCCTGTTTTGCTGCTCTCTTTCGAGGCAACGCGATGAGACATGACCGGGGTCCCCGCAAGTCCAACAAGTGACTGGATCCTATGGCTGCCCTCCTAGGCCTCTCCCCCACCATCCTCTTCCCAATGCCATCACCGGCACGGGTTGATAATCCATGAGGACCAATTACCCTCGTCGTCATGTGAGACGTAAGGGTAAATGTAGATCTCTTCATCGTTTGTCTCCTCCACGTAATGAACTGGAGCGTTGCTCAGTGGGTGGGTCACATAAGGACCAGGCGGTCTAGGAATGCCGGTGGGGTTTATGTCCATTCTAGGGACGGCGGGTTTCATATTGTTAGGCACGGGTAGAGCCAATGGGGCTCCCCTTCCAAAGAATGGCTGCGGCCTGTTAGCTAGATAAGGCTGGCCGTAGGGTTGCGAGTATGGAAACCTTCTTGGTAGTCTGCATTGTGCGGCATCGTGGCCGAACCTCCTGCAATTGGCCCAAGGTCTTGACCTAGGGTCTTGACATTCAGCCGGCAAGTGGTTCCCTCCACAGTACACGCACTAGATGTGTGGCCGCGTTGGTCGTCTCAACATGTCCTGTATCTTGGTTAATTCCATCTTGACCTCCGTTAAGCCTTGGTCTGTCTCGGTGGCCTTCCCCTTATCTTGGGGTGATGGGTTTGACCACTCACTAGAGGCTGGCGTTCTCTCTAAACTCCGCGGGTTGGTTTCTTCTAGGTTTGAGCTCCTGGAGCTCTGCTCTTTCAGCTGGTCATCGACTCTGATGGCTTCCTCAAAAACCCTAGCCACCACGTCTTGCTGCAAGCTTGAGTTGCCTGCCAGTGCCTTATACAACTCCTCATCTCGAATTCCGCTGATGAATACAGTCGATACTTCCCTGTCAGTTGGTCGCTCACCTAAAGGGATTCTTTTAAAGAGGCTCCTCACATGGGTCACATAGTCGCGGATGCCCTCCTTCTCCTTCTACTTGATGTTCATTAGGCGTACTAGCAGGTTGTCAAAGTATCCTGGCTCGGCAAACCTCTTGACAAAAAGATCCTTGAGGTTATTGAAGTTGGCCCGTTCTATGGCATCCAAGCTTGTATACCATGGTCTACCTTTATCGCTTAAGCAAAGTCCGAATGCTTGCAAACGTTGAGTCTGGTCGTTGAGGCCATTGGCTTCCCAGACTTGCTCAAATTGCTAGACAAAGCTGTACGGATCGTCATGTGGCTCGTACTTATCGAGTTGCTTGGCGAAAATAGGTATTTTGGCCTGACTCTTTGAGCCCTCGTTTGCCCCTAACCCTGCAAGCAGCGACGTTGCTAGTGCAGTGGCACTCTGCTCTACTGCGGTGTTATCGAGCAGCCATTTCATGAGGAGCTCGCTCAGCGTTAGGTCTCCCTCAAGTTCTCTTTCCTGGTCCGTACGGTTCCGACCAGCCAAGTTTAGCACTCGTTGTACCTCATGCAGCTCTATGCTTTGCCTTAGGCTCCTAGCTTGTTGATCCCTATTATACTCGGCTATGCCTTGTAATGCCTTGCGGGCTAGCCTTCTCTCCTCCTCTAGGTCTGCAATGATTGCATCTGCCATTCTGCCATGGTGCTCATACCGGGCATGCGCATCGTAACTGCTCACCATCTGCTATATAGCATCTAGGAATGCGCTCACGTCAAGCTCCTCAATAAACCGATGGTCTGAGCCCTCCTCTGCCATGGTCGAATTCTTGCGCCTCGCTGCGCTGTCGATCAGGTTGACTAGTCGTGACAGGTCCTTGTTGTTGGCGCTCCTCGCTTGGTTCTCCTCTACGCTTTGCGTGTCTGTCTACGTCCTGGGTCCTCTCCTATTGGTGGGTTCCTTGAGCGATTTATTTGAGTGAGGTCCCTTAATTACTTAATACAATTCTCAATTTACCACCACTCGGTGAGTGTGTTGTCCTCGTACACTTGTGCCCAATCAGGCTTTCAGTTTCCTTAGGTGTACTTCAAGTGCAGAATTCAATGTGAGTGCAGCAAGCAATTCCTCGGCACCCCACTCACTCTCGCTCGTTTCTGGCCTGATAGGCTTGTGGGTCCATTTTCCGGCCGTTTAGTCAGGGTTTAGGGTTCCTTGTTTGTTTCCTTGTTCACTTCTGATCGATCGGGTCTTCGCGGTTCATCGGCTTGCATTCTAGTCCCTGGCTCCCTCAACTATCTACTGCCCACCGCTAAGCAGCTGTGTACTACAATTTCTCTTAGCCCGCGTGCCAAAATCAAATTCTGAACGCCTGAAGGGTTTCGACAAGTTGTGCTAATGCGTGTTTCCCGGTTGGGTCAAATTTCTGACAACTTTGACAAAAGGCTGCATTCGGACCAAGTGGTCCGAATTGCAGGGTCCGAGTGGGTCGCTCGGACGGGCCGAATGGCATGGGGTCAAGGGCCGAATCTCCAAATCTGGCTCGGTCGAGGTTGACTCCGACGGGCCGAATGATGGGTTTGACAGATTCGGACGGGCTAATTCGAACAGGTCGAACCGCAGTTGGCCGAGGGTCGAATCCCGAGTGTGACCGAGTTCTGATTGTGGAATTCGGATGGGTCGCTCGGACGGGCCGAACGGCACCAGGCCGAATGTGCCACGTGGTTAAAAAGTTATGGCTCGAACGGTCCGAGGAGAGTCTCTCGGACGGGTTGACTCAGACGGCGGGCTGAATGCCGACTAGGGTTCTGGCCGAGTGGCCGAATGGCAAGGGATCGAAGGCCGATTCTGGGCCTCGGCCTAGAAGCAATAGCTCGGACGGGCCGAAAACGGCGCGATGGAAATCGCGCGATGCTGATATTGCCCGGTTCTTGCGATTTACTCAACTATTACAAACAGAAACCTCCAGATACCATCCAGGGGATTTGAGGGATGGATTGATATACCTGAATGGGTCAGTGAGTGCGTCGGTGCTGCGATCGAATCACACGGCCTGGGGCTTCCTAGCTCTCTCTCTCTCTCTTTCTCTCACGCTGAAATGGCACAAATGAGTTCTCTTTTGGCCTCCCGGTTCTTATATGCCCTCCCAGCTGTGGTGTTGACACCCTTGATCCCTCTCTTATCGATCTTAGTCCTCACTAGTGAGCATTTTGCGCATTTGCATGACTTTTTTCCCTATTTTTACTCTATTTGGAACAGTGAACCCTACCCTTTTCCGGTTCAATCTCCTAGCTCTAACCTATGCTAAATGCAACAAAAATCGAAGACAAAAAACTGGAATAGATTCTCCATGCTTTCCAATCATCAACAACCAAAATATCCAGAATACTTACTTGTTCCGAAGATTAAAAGCACCCAAATTCCTACACATCTCAAGCTCCATTTCGGGGATGAATACCCTACTTCGATGCTCGATGTGAGGTGCGCAAGTGCTCAAGCTTGAATCCGTAGTCCCGGCAACAAAACCGAAATGTGGGAGCTCTCGCTCAACCTCCAAGACCCTCGGACCACTTATTCTTTCAAGAGTTTCAAGCAAGCTCTAATGGCTATCTCTCACCTAGCTCCTACGAATGTAGTGAGCATACCTTGATACTCGGTCGAGTATCCTCATCTCCCGCGCACTCCAGTAGCTCCACGATCCTAGATGCTAGTGCAAGCATCCTCAAGCCTCCTCCATCTCCAAGCTCCATCCTCCATAGTCGCGCGCACAAGAGAAGAGAAGGGAAGAGAAGAGAAGAAGAGGAGAGGAGATGGTGAAGAGCTTCACCCTCTTGATCCCTCACCCTCACATACACTCACTCTCTCACCCTCTCACACTCCCTCTCTAAGTGCACACACACAAGCAAGAAGAAGAGAAGAAGAGAAGAAGAAGAGGACTCCTTTTGCCACACACCAAAGAATGAGCTTCTCATTCATTTTTTCAACTTTATATACAAAACCCTAAATCCCTTTCAACCGGTCATCCCCTTTTCCTCTTTTACATGGCCGGTCGTAGCCTAGGCCCTCTTTCCCATTTCCCACCATTCTAATTTACCCTATTCCCACTAGTGCATACACTTTGCACAGGAGCGAGCCTGGCACTCTTTTACACAGATTCGGGGGCGCTCCCATATTTTAATGGTGTGCCTTTTCCCCTTTTATTGCCGTGGCCCCACACCGAAGCCTTTTGAGGGTCGTGTCTGAATATTGAAGTTTTTCAGGGATTGGTTGCCAGTCAAGGCGCCTTTTTTGCTCTTGCACCTTTTTTGCTCTTTTTCCTTCTTCCCAGTTCCCGTTCCTTTGTGCTATGGTAACGTGGTCGGAAACACGGTAACACTCAAATACATTATAATGTACATGTTCAGTGAGAGACAATACAATCGTGGACTTGCATAGCTCATCGAGTTCAAGCTAGTCGTCATTGTTCATAGTTGCAGGCTACTGCCCCCTCAATCGAAGTGGCTTAATCTGAGATTTCTGCACCAAGACCTGCCAAATTTGACTCTTCCAATAAGAGTAGTTGGTACCATCCAAGTTTGTGATGTTAAATATGGCAGTATTAGTCGAAGAGGATGCCATAATGCAGGCTGGAAATGCACAGACAATCTAAAATTGCTTGCTGTTTTACTGTAGAAAATGCCCAAAATCCACTTAAATGAGCTCCAAATGGCGAGAAAAGTGTGCCAAAAGATGCTACCCACTTAGTACTAGGTGCGGTACACCAAAACAGGATATTTCAGCATAAAAAATACTGCTCAGTCCACCAATAAATGCTTGCTGTAATAAATTTTAGAACTGCAATAATGAGAGCAAACTGTCCCAAAACTGAATCTCATGTCAACTAAACAATGCTAGGTCCAAAGCCGGCATAAAGAGGACAAAGCAAAGCCAAATGACAGTGAAAATGCATGAGCATAACACTGAGAGATGTCAAATAGCATTTGCCAGTAAGAGGCACACCCCCAGACAATCTAGGCAAAATGTACTTGCAACTGCCAAGACCTCACACAAATAGGTGTCTGCTCAAAAGAAAGCTGATCCAAAACTGAGACTCAACTCATAAGCATCCTATGAACCAAGACATATACTCAATGCAACATCCAATTGTCGCAGTATAATCCCAAAGTCTCAATACATCTGTAACTGCTCAATGACATAGACTACTCCAATACATGTAACTGCTCCAATAGCATGTAATCCCTGCTCAAGGTCAAGTAAGCATGCAAGATGCTCCCACTGGCACAAAAGGCATACAAATGAGCTCAAGGGCTCAAGCAACCCAAGACAAAGTACCAGTGACAAGTGACCAAGTCAATGCATCATACGCATTCCAAGAGCATGACATACATGAAGCAACTGATGGAAGCAACCAACGAGCAATACATAATCCCAAAATAAGATCTCTGTCAACTCAATGACATCCAATAGCAACCATGTAAATGATCAAACTGAGTCGGAAATGCTCAAATACATCCAAGGCAAAGCTCCCAATGTCGGTAAAGCATAGACGAACCAAGCGGCATATATCACAAACCAAAGCATGTAATGTATGAAGCCTAACTGTCAAGCATAGATATGAGGCATAAGCGGTCCAAGAGCATGCCAAGTCGATCCAAATGCCAGTGAATACCAACCAAGATGGAGCTTATGCATAGCTCAAATACATTCCATAGACTCAAACATGAGCTCAAAGTCGTCCCCAAATGTCAGATACATGATGGCAAATCCCAAAGCATACATCCGGTACCAATAGGTAAGTGGCAAAGCATCCAAAGTACCTTCAGCCCACTATTATTACAGCCAAGTTTGACTGTCAAAACAGAGAAATTTCAGCCAATTGTTTAGGCCAAAATCATGGCATAATCATGTGCATACATTCCCAAGGCACTAGGCATCATGTAGGCCGCATACGGGCATCAAACAAGGTAACGGGAGTAGAGTATAAGCATCAAATGCAAATGCCAAGTGTGGCTGCCCTGTTTCTAGCACTGTATAATAGTAAATGGCAGTCCCAAATCAGAGAATGTCAGCCCCAAAGCTTCAATGACAAGCACAAGGCCTAAAGAGGCTTTCAAAGTAGCTCAAATGCCTTCTAGAAACCATTGTTTAAGTGCTCATTTAGGAGCGAAGGCATATAGGCTGAAAACATGATAAGTAGGCAAGCAGAAATCTGGCGCAAATTCAGTGCAGGTTGTCCTAGGAAGTGGCTACTCCATGTGGCAATGTTGGTGTGGATGGGAGGCTCAAAGAGGCCCCAAAGAGGGCATACACAAAGCCATGAATGCCCAAAGCAAAGGGCAAGGGAGATATGGAGCTTTGAAGCTTCAAATGATGGCTGCCCCTCTTCTTCCACCTATTAAAAACTGAGAAATGAAGTAAAACTCTTCAAACTCTGATGCAATACCTGAAGGGCAAGGCCCTGAAGAAGACCAACAATGCCGGGAGGGAGCTCGGGAAGCCGGGAAGTGTTGGAAGCTCGGGAGATCGGCTATGGCTGCCGGGATGGAGACCCAATGCGTGAAGGGAGTCGATGCGAAGGTAGAGAAGCACCGAGTCAAGCTCGAGCAAGAGGAAGCCAAGCTCTGATACCAATTGAAAGGCGAGAAGGATTGAAGCTTGCACGTGAGCTATGGCGAGAGAGCAAGAGCAAGAAAGAGAGAGACAAGAAATGGGAACTCCAACAGTCACAATGTGTGACCGGGCCTTCCTTTATTTACTAGTCACTAAAATGAATGTAAAGAATAAAGTGACGTGACGGGCGCCCACCACCTACAGTGTGCAATGGCGGGTACTGTCAGTGTAGTAATACACGGGGCGGCATGGCGGAGGTGCCTTTAACTCAACAACTAGTTGCCCTAATCTGGGGATCTTACACCTTAAATACCCCAATCAGTGTGATGAGTGTCTAAACCCTTGTCGGTGTGTATCCCGCTTATTACAATCCATCCCCACTCGAAAGATCTTTGCCCTCAAAAACAAGGAGAAACAGAGGGGACTGATGGGTGGGCTAAGGGAGGGTTGCAGAGTACTACTCAAAGCCCCTTGACAATGAAGAATAGGTGTGGAGAGACTAGGGATAACATGCAGTCCTGAATCGGTCAGCTGAAGTAAATTGGTCATAACTATTGATAGGTGGCTCCAAATGGAGCGTACTATATGTCGAAACAAAGCTTATGACGAGTTCTTTCAGCCTATGTAGAATGCACATGCATGTGATTTGAGTAAGTACAAAACTGTTCTAAAATAGTGTGCAGTCTACGAGTGGAAAGTGGGCAATTTGGGTCATGACCGGCTAGTCTTCCAGCCGTTGGGGTTCACGTAGGTAGGGAAATTCATCGAGGATGGTTCCTGGGCACCAAGAGGCTTCTTCCAAGGGTAGGCCTTGCCATTTGATGAGGTATTCTTTGATGGATCGGGATCGTAAGTGCTTATCTCGCTGCCCAATGATTGCTTCAAGAACATATTGAGTGATGCCCTCTTCATCGATGGGGAGAAGTTCTTCCACATAGTCCACTAAGGAGCCTACAAGGGGTTTCAACTGACTGACATGAAACACATTATGGATTTTGGTGGTAGGGGGAGTTCTAAGTGGTAGGCCAAGTCGCCAACTCTCTTCAGGATGCAATATGGGCCATAGAAGCGGTGGGCTAGCTTGTTACTGCTGCTCTCTTTGAGAGTGGAGTAGCGAGACTTAGGCACTTTCAAAAGGACCAATTCCCCTTCTTGGAATTCCAAACGCATGCATCTTTCATCAGCATAGAGTTTCATGTGTGTTTGGGCCTTCTGAAGATTCATTTTGCATTGCGGAAGTAAAGCTTGCATGCGATCCAATTCAACCTGACACTAAGGATTGATCTTATTAGTAAACAAGAATGTAGGAAGGGGAACCTTATACCCATATAAGGCCTCAAAAAGGGAAACTCCAATGCTAGAGTGTGTGGAGTTATTATATGCAAACTCAGCCAAGTGAAGCCACGTATCCCAACTGTGCTGTACATCATGGCAAAAGTGCCTCAAAGCCATTTGTTCACTCTCTCAATTTGGTCATCAGTCTGAGGGTGGTATGCAGTGGATGGAGCAAGCTTGGTCCCCATGGAGGTGAAAACTGTCTGCCAGAAGTTGCTCATAAACTTTGCATTTCGATCATGTACTATGACTTGTGGTAAGCCATGCAACTTGAAGACATTTTCCATGAACTGAGTGGCCACCTGAGAGAAAGTGTGTTGGACCTTAGTAGGGATAAAGTGGACAGCTTTGGTGAGGCAATCAACTACCACATAGATACTATTTCACCCTTTCTTAGTCATGGAAAAGTTGGTGATAAAGTCCATTGTGATGTGAGTCCATTTCCATTCAGGGACGGGGAGAGACTGCAAGAGGCCAAGCGGGCTTGAGTGTACTATCCTTGTTCTGTTGGCATGGAACACATTTGGTCACAAAGTCCTTGACGTCCCTCCATAAGCCTTTCCAATGAAAGCTCTTGGCAATCTTGTCATATGTTTTGAAAACACCCAAGTGACCGGCAGTGGGGCAAGAATGCATTTCTTCCATGATCTTCTGCATGAAGGGGGAAGTGTGTGGGATGACAATCTTGTCATGGGACCAAATAAGGCCATGCTTGAGCTGATATTGGGATTTTTTAGCCATAACCCCATGCTGTAATTTCTGAAATATGTGACTAAAATGATCATCTAACAAGTAAGCCTCCTGGAGCTCTTCAACCCAATCACTATGCAATTCTGAGATAGATGACACTCTGCATGCCCACATTCGAGAGAGAGAATCAACCACAATATTATCCTTGCCCCACGTGTGTGAAATGTCAAAGTCATAGTTCTATAAGGTTGCCACCCATCGCCTTTGCTTAGGAGTCAAAGTAGATTGAGTCAAGAAGTATTGGAAGACTCGGTGATCACTTTTCACAGCTGCCATACAAATAGTGGTGCCATTTCTTGATGGCATGGAGGATGGCCAACATCTCTTGGTCGTATACATTCATTTGCATCTCCTTCTCATCAAGCTTGCGGCTTTCAAATGCAATCACACCATACTCTTGCAACAATACTGCACCAATACCCCGGCCATGGCATCGCAACGAATGGTAAAGAGCTTAGAGAAGTCAGGGAAAACAAGGATGGGGGCTGAAGTAAGCGCGTCCTTTAACTGTTTGAAGCTATGCAGTGGCATCCCAAAAGAATGACTCTTTTTTCAAGTGATCAGTCAAAGGTACTGCAATGGTGGCATAGTGCTTAATGAAGCGTCTGTAGAATGAAGAGAGACCAAGGAAGCCACGCAAGGAGGTGGTGGTGGAAGGAGTGGGCCAATCCTTAACACATTGCACCTTTTTGGGGTCAGCCTGTATACCATTTTTGCTCACAATGTGTCCCAAGTACTCCACAGATGTCTGCATGAATATACATTTGCTCTCCTTAGCAAAGAGTTGATGCTCTCTCAATATGTCAAACACCCTTCGAATGTGTGTCAAGTGCTCCATAGATGACTTGCTGTAAATGAGGATGTCATCAAAGAAAACAAGCATGAACTTGAACAAAAAGAGCTGTAGAATTTTGTTCATGAGGCTTTGAAAGGTGGCAGGGGCATTAGTCAACCCAAAAGGCATCATAAGAAAATGGTAAAGTTCACGATCAGTCCTAAAGGCCGTTTTGACCTCATCTCCTGCCCGCATGCAAATTTCATGGTAGCCAGAGTGCAAGTCAATCTTAGTGAAAAAGCATGCCCCTTTTAACTCATCCAGCAAATCATCAATCTGTGGGATGGGGTAGCAGTTCTTCACTATAATCTTGTTCAAATCTCTGTAGTCAATACACATGTGAAAGGAGCCATCTTTCTTTTTGACTAAGAGGACAGGGGATGCATAGGGGGAGGAACTCGGTTCAATGAAACCCATCTCCAATAACTCCTTGATTTTCTTTGCAACCTCTTCACGCTCACACTTGGAGAGTCTATAGGGGGGTTTGTTCACTGGCTTGGAATGGTGCTCTAGGTCAAGTGGGTGGTCCACTTGTCTCTTGGGAGGGAGGGATGTGGGCATCTGAAATAAGTCATTGTATTCCTCAAGTAAGGCCTACAAGGCAGAGTCATATGATACTGTGGAGGGCTGATCAGAATTGTCCTTATTTAATTGCAAAATAAAGATCTGTGAGCATTTCTTAAACTCCCGTTTGAGTTGCTTTGCTGTATCGAGCTAAAAATCATCCCTCTAGGTGGATAGGCTGTCCATGCATCATAAACTCCATGTAAAGCTGAGAGAAGTCCATAGCAATTTTCCCCAATTGTTTTAGCCAATCACAGCCCAAGACAACATCAATGGGACCCATATCTAGGGCAATCAGATCAACCAGTGCCACATAATTTTCAGCCAAGCATAAGGGATTTGCAAGACATACATGTGTGCTGATTTCTTCTTCTCCATTTGCTACTTGGACCTTCAAGGGGCGGTGTAATGCCATAGGAATACATTTCAATCGGTCAATGGCTGATTTATTGACAAAAATGTGAGTGCTTCCGCTATCAACAATGATAAAAACATGCTACCCATTGATACTGCCTTGAATGCAAAGGGTACTGGGGCTACGCGAACCTATCCAAGCATCCAAGGAGATCAAGTAAAGGGAAGTGGGAGGTGGGTGGGATGTTAAATCAAGTATCTGTGAGGGTGCACCGCCCGGGTCAAAGGGAAACCCATCCTCCAAGTCATAGAACTACTCATGATCAACATCCTCCGTGGGCTCAATTTGGTCAATGGCCAGGTCATCCTCCTCATTGTGCCAATCTTCCATGACATACATGCTATGAACTTTGACCTTAGCTGTCTTGTACGGGCATTTGGAGGCATGATCAGTAGTGTACTTATCTCCACATTTAAAGCAGAGGCCCTTTTCTTTCGGTTCCTTAACAACATCTGGGGAGATGAACCGTTGACTACTGGATCCATGGGAAGGTGATGCAGTGGATTGTTTATTTTTAGCATACCGATTTTTAGCAA
The DNA here is from genome assembly GCF_053477565.2 of Lygodium microphyllum. NCBI lineage: Eukaryota > Viridiplantae > Streptophyta > Polypodiopsida > Schizaeales > Lygodiaceae > Lygodium > Lygodium microphyllum. Next base: position 18,322,933 of record NC_141155.1, on the reverse strand, counting down.
TAGAGCCCGATGCTATCCCAAAAGTGCCCATTTTCCTTTCAGCATGGAAGGCAGGGTAAATGGGTACTTTGGGGTTGTTATTAGGCATAGAAGAGCCTTGAAAACCACCCTCATAAGGGGCTGATCGTGAAGGGATGGGGGGAGGTCCAACATAGCCAACATTTGCCATATTTTTCACCCTACTATACCATCTTCAGATTCTACCAATTCTCTAGCCATTACTTTGTTTGAACCATGAATGCAGCTGAAAATGCTCATTCTTACGGTACTTTCTTGCATATCTTTCAGCCAGTTTGATTGCATCAAACGGTGTAGTGGATTTTTGGGCCATGACATCAGCTAATAGACTCAGTTCCAACCCATAGATGTACTTGTGCAATTTAGCATCGTCACTGATGCTTTCCACATACATGGTCAAGTTCATGAATTGATTGGTGTAGTCATGTATAGTGAGGTTACGTTGGTCAAGAGTGTACCATCTTCTTGCCAACCATTTTTTTTCCACAGGGGACACAAAAACTTGGACTGTATGCATTTTGAAGTCTTCCCAATCAATGAATTGTTGATTCTTTTGATTGATATAGCGCCACCAAGTGTGGGCAAAACCTTCCAAGTGGAGAGAAGCAAAAAGTATTTTCTTCTCATCAGTGCGGGGGTAGACGTTGAAGTAGGACTCCAACTTGGACGTCCATTATTCCAGATCAGATGGTGAGGGGGATTGCCCATTGTACTTTGTGAGAATGACCTTGTCAAGCAAATCATAGGGGCCATGCTTCCCATGAAATCCGTGTTGTCCATGCATCCCGTGGTGGCCATACATGCCCTGCTGTCCATACATCCTTTGTGGTGCATTTAGCCCATGTTGTCCATTATAGCCATGCTGTCCATGATTGCTAGGCTAGCCATTTGTACCATATTGTCCTTGATGGGGCTGATTCATATGTGGTGCGTGGGGCTCCTAGGTAGAGCGGGTGAAATTTGACCCAAGGTGGGGGAAGGCCTCAAGTGAATGTTACCGGCATGGTGGACACGGGAATTCAATAGGGGCTCATCATGCATATGAGAGGGTTCCCTGATCTCATAAGTAGAAGGGGAAATTCCCTTAGCTCCAAGTATACTCTGTGGTCCATGCAACGGTTTTTGATGTGGAGGGTGTCTATACTTATGTCTAGAGTCATTGATCTTCTCTTGGGATGAAGCGGTTGCTAACTGAGCAACAAGAGCAGTGGGCTGTTCCAAGGTCTGTTGGGCCTTTGAGTTTGAGATAGCCATGTGCTCGATCGCTTCATCAAACTTAGATATTATCTGGCGGTGGTTGGTGACACTGTGGCATTCCATATGACGGAGCTCATGTTGATAGAGGGTGTGATTAAGAAGGGTATACGGGTCCGTTTCATACATTTCCTCATGTATATCACCATGGTAATCTTACTCTAAGCTTGGTTCCTCATTCATGGAGGTCTGGGAATCTCTAATCTCCCTCTGGAGTTCCTCTTGGGCCTTGCTTTTGCCTTTCTAGCTAGCCATCTGGATGCAGTCCATAGGACCTGCTGTTAGTAAAAAGGGCGTAACTCTTAGTAGGAAACTCCGATTACTGAGTTTTTGGGCTCAAGTCAGAGGGGACGACAGCCTCTTTGAGATGAGCTATTGACCTTTATGACACAAAATGATCAGAATTTTCTATAGGGGTTTTACAGTGCGTGTCCTGGAGCGGAAAAGCTAAAGCAGAAGACAAAGACAAAGGCCAAGACAAAGAGAAACGGAAGACAAAGACGCACAAGGAGAAGAGTCCTAAAAAAGGGAGAAAGGCGCACAAGGAAAAATGCAAGTCAAAACTTTTGTAAAAGAGCGTAAGCGCATCATGGTTTAATTCAAGGAGCGCCGGGCTCTCACCCATGCAATTTGTAAATGTAGACGGGCGATGGAAAGGAAGCTAGGAAGATAGAAGGACAATGGGAAAAAGGGCCTAGGCTACGGCCGGCCATGTAAAAAAGGAGAAAAGGGGATGACCATCCAAAAGGGATTTAGGGTTTTGTATATAAAGTTGAAAAGTGAATGAGAAGCTCATTCTTGTGTGTGGCCAAAAGTAGTTCTACTCTTCTTCTTCTTCTTCTTCTTCTTGCTTGCTTGAGCTTATGCTTGAGAGAGGGAGTGTGAGTGTGTGAGGGTGAGGGATAGCGGAGGAGAAGCTCTCCATCTTCTCCTATCTTCTTCTCTTCTCTTCTCTTCTCTTCTCTTGCTCACGGCAATGGAGCTTGGAGCGTGGAGCGTGGAGCTTGAGGATGGAGCTTGCTTGAAGCTTGCACTTGGATCGTGGAGCTATCAGAGTGCACGGGAGAGGATGTAACTCGAACGGCATGGAGGTAAGCTCACTACACCCGTAGATATGGATGGCGCGTCGGCTATGTGAGAGGTAGCCATTAGTGCTCGGCTTGGAATGCTTGAAACAATAAGCGGTCCATGGGTCTTGGCAGTTGAGCGAAAGCTCCCACACATCTGATCACTTTCCACCAAATGAGCTTTCCCTGATAATACCTCTGTTCTAAATATGGGTGTTCTAAATAAGGGATCAAACGACCCATCAAAATCTATCACGATTTCCTTGCAGATATTTGATCGATCTCGCCTAGACCTGCAAGGTAGTCATAGTATTAGTGCAATCAGAAATAATAAGGTTTAATCTTATTAAGATTAACCTTATTTTTAAATTCTATCCCCTCAAGGTCAGCTAACAAGACTGTGGACTTATTCTTTCCTATTCTAACGATCCTATAGGGCCCGTCCCATTTGGGCTCTAGCTTGCCTAGAAATAATTCACGTCGTGCGTCATAATATAGAACAAGCTGTCGTTTCTTGAAGGTGTATTTCTTGGCTTTAAGGTCGTGTGGCTGCTTCATTCGGCGCTTCGCCAGTTCTTGGTGCAATAAGCTCTGTAGCTTAAGCTCATCTAAATGTGCCAGTGTCGTCAAGCGCTCAAAAAGTGCGTCCTCATCACTCAAAGAATGATTGATGGCAAACCGAATAGTCGGCAGCTCAATCTCTAAAGGCAAGACACACTCCTCCCCATATACTAACTTGAACGGGGTATGGCTAGTGGCTCGTTTGAAAGTCGTATTATAGGCCCACACTGCCACGTATAACTTTTTATCCCAATCCCGTTTCTTTTCCAACACAATTTTGGACAGGATGCCCACAAGCTGCTTGTTGGTGCTTTCAACTTGCCCATTGGCTTGTGGGTTATATGGGGTTGTCTTGTTATGCTTGATTTGCCACATCTCTGTCAACCTTATTCAAAAAATGGGTTCCGCGGTCCGACACTAATTCTTTCGGCGGACCAAAACGGCATATTATCTGCTCTAAAAGGAAACTAGCAGTTTCTTTAGCATCATATTTCCTTGTTGCACGTGCTTCTGACCACTTTGTGAAGTAGTCAGTTGCTACAATGATATACCTCTTTTGCACAGTCGATGACGGAGTAATAGGACCCACAAAGTCTATTCCCCACTTCTCAAATGGAAGTATCGCCATAATAGAGGTAAGTGGTCGTTTCCTATTCTCTCGACTATCATGTCATTGACAAATATCGCATCTCTTAACATACGCAAACGCATCCTGGAAGATGGCAGGCCACCAATAACCTGCTCTTAAAGCCTTTTGTGATGTAAGCCGTCCAACAAAATGACCTCCGCAAGCAGAATCATGGCACTCTTCCAAAATGAATGGCACCTCATCAGGCATCACACATCGGCGGTAGATGTCATCAACCCCTTGCCGATATAATGTACCTGCGATCAAAGCAAACTTTAATGCTTGCTGCTTAATTTTCCTTCTCTCAGCTTTAGATAATTCGAATCCCGCCTCTCCCGTAGATAAATAATGAGTTATTGCAGCATACCAGGAGGGAATAGATGCCGTATCTATTTTAAATAACAACTCCATGTCACTACCTTCAGCCACAGATTCTTTCGACTCCCCAAAGTCCACTAGACATTCCACGATGCCTTGCAAACTTGGTGGCTTACTACGGATTTCATAATCAAACTCCTGCAAAGTGATCAACCACTTTGCTAGACGATCAGGCAGCTGTAGCTTATTCATCAATAATCGAAGTCCCTCCGCCTTCGTATAAAGCACGACTTTCTCATAGAGAATATAATGCCTAAATTTCTTGGTGCCAAAGACCATCGCTAGACACAACTTCTCCATGTAGGTATAATTGATTTCGGATACCCCCAGCTTCCGGCTAGCAAAAGCAATCGGGTGGTACCACTTCTCTTCCCAAATTTGGGCTAAACAGCAGCTGATACTATACATGGTGGCTGCCGAAAATATATAGAACACCTCACCTCTTTTAGGTGCTTTTAAAATGGGCGCTCTTGCTAGCTCCTGTTTCACATCCTCGAATGCTATCTTACAAGGGTCACCCCATACAAACGAACAGCAAAAGGACAATAAATTTGTAAGCGGCAACGTTCTTTCATCCAAGGCGTTTATGAATCTACGGTAATAACCAACCGAAGACAGAAAGCTATGAACTTCTTTCGGAGTGCGTGGTGGACCCATGGCAACTATAACTTTGACCTTCTCGGGGTCTGTAGCAATTCCTACCGAATTGACCACATGACCCAGCAATAGCCCATAAGGTACTCCAAAAACACACTTCTGTGGGTTTAGGGCGATGCAGAATTGTCTACAGAACTCAAAGCATTTTCTTAAAATGATCAACTGCCTTTCTCTCACGGTGGCGGCCCCTAAGTCATCAATAAACACCTTCAACTCTTCAGGGGATATGTCACTGAATGTCTTATCTGCTGTTCGTTGCCACGAACCAGGCGCATTGCATAAACCAAAGGCCATCACATGGTACGCAAAAGTACCAAATACAGTGATAAAAGTTGTTTTCAACTTGTCCTCTTCTGCAATTGCCATCTGGTTATATCCTGCAAAGCAATCCATAAACGAATATATCTCCCTACCTGCTAATTGATCCAAAATCTGGTCAATAAATGGCAAGGGGTAGTAGTCCTTAACTGTCTGCTTATTCAGCTCCCTAAAGTCTACACATAATCGAATTTGATTATTCTTCTTCTTTCTGATCACAACCAACGAACACCATTCCGTGTGTTGCACAGGAAAAATCAAACCTACTTTTCGAAGCTTCTGTAACTCTTCAAACAACCCGTCCCTCAGTTCGAAAGGCATACGCCTTACTTTCTGTTGTACAGGACAACTGCCCTCTTTCAACGGAATTGTATGAACAGCAAGACTAGGAGGAATGCCTCTCAACTCATCATAACTCCAGGCAAAGATATCACAAAATTCCTGAATTAGGGCCACATAGTCCTCCCTTTCTGCTGTGCTGAGCATAGAACCTAATTTGATTGGATGCGAATCATCAGGCGTACCAAGGTCTAGCTCAATAACATTTGCATCTCTTATACGATCTTGGCCCTCTATCGGCTCGTTCAAAGTGATCTTATAGATGTCTTCCGTGGTGGATCCCTTTTTGGACTCATCACTCGATGATGTCTCACTGGTAGATAAATCTTCTAATGTCTCCAATTCTGTAGAAGATAGAGGAGCTCTCTCACTCTATGGGGACTCAGGATAAGTATCAACCACCACACGCTGGGCACCTCTACCGAATATTAGTCGACCGGCGGGTATATCTACTTGGCAGTCCGCTTGCAAGATCCGAGGTCCTCCAAGTAATACTTGGTAACTTGGACGGCCTGCAAAACGAATCACCCTAAAGTCCAATAGGCATTCTACATTTGCAACAGTGACATGGACCTTAGTAATGTAGCCTTCCGGCTGTCTCAAACTATCATCTGTCATTCTCAGAATTGTGGAGGTATCTTTCTGGATCGCAAGACCCAACCTTTCCATCAGTTCAGAACTCATAATGTTAACAGATGATCCCGTGTCGACAATGGCATAATCTACTAATATCCCATCGACATAGGCTGCAACCCTTGGGCAATGCTTCTCAGCATGCTCGAACCAGTCATCACCAACTCGTGCAATACCCAAAGGTTCTACGATATACCCGGTACGTAGGATCTTTCTAAATTCCTTGTGTACTCCTGGAGAAAGCTTAATAAGCTACAAAAGATTCACATCCGGCTTGACTTCGCAAAGAGAGCTCGCCAAATCGAATTCATGATAATTTGATAGAGTTCACTTTTCACGCCAAACCATCCGCTCTTTAGGTCGCTGAACCGGCTTTATTGCCTCTTTTTTAACTTTCACTTTCTTCTTTGGTGATTCCTTATCGGCTTTACTCTCCATGGGCTTCAAAGGTCCCCCTTCCATGGCAGGATCCAAAACTTGCGTTCCTTTGTCGCCTTGTTTAGGGTTTCCATCGACAGGCTTATCCTTGTCAGCCTCTCTACCCTTTTGACCTCTTGTAAGAACAGCTCGCAGATTAGAGGTTTCAGCATCATTAACGTGTACAACCTCAATCAAACTAACCCCACTACCACTAGGTAGCTCCTCCACTGTAGTCTTTGGTCGTTGAAGTATTTGTTTAGGCCCATCTTCTCGCTGGGAATCATTTCCTTGGGCATGATGATTAACAGGCCCTGGTTGCCGACTACCTCCCTGGAGGGAACTGATCTTACTCCAGCAAGTAGCTGCTAAATGGCCGGATTTTCCACAGATGTCACACTTAACATTTGGGCAATTTCTTGGATAGTGTTGCCCACCACACCATTTGCAACTAAACCTCGAAGGTGTACCCTCATCTAGGTATCTACTTCCTATCAAATTTTTTTGTTTTTTAAGGAAGTTGACGTCAACGGCTATTTGCCGATACTACTCCATAATCATGTCGGTATAATGCTTCATCATGTCCTTAACCTCACCAAGAACATTGGAAGCGCTCGACTCATAGCCTTGGTCATTACCATGTCGTTCCATTGGCCTAACAATTCGATTAGGCACTGGTTGTTGAGCCACAGGCATGGCATTAGAATTGACCACCTGGCCTCCACCATTTGGAGTCATTTGACTGCCCGTAGGCATTGACATGCTAGGGGGAGCTGGTAATAAAGGGACGTTCTGCATCATGTTCCCTCTCCCATTAGGGTTAGCCATCGCTATCCCTTGGCCACTACTGCCATTGGCCATCGCCATATTGTTTCCCAATACTAAACCCATATTCGAATTGCCTCGAGAAGCATAGGCTGCTTGTAGTCGGGATTCCACCTCTTGTGCTCGTGTAATGGTAGTATCTATATCCCCCAAGGGGACAATACTCAACTGCAATTGGATATTAAAGTCCAAACCATGTAGGAAATATTGCAACTGGGCAGCTGCGGGGATAGGAATAGAGGTATCCAACTTACGGAAAACCTTGTTTATTTTCTTCACATAAGCACGAATATCCTCGTGTGGTTCTTTGCGGGTCACGTTGAGTACACACAACCAATATTTCCCACCCCTTTCAGGGGCAAACTCCCTTCGAAAAGCTCCATAAAATGCATCAATATTCAATATGGTTCCGGCTTCTAAACCATGATACCATATAGCGGCTCTTCCTTTGAGAGTCATATTGAAGAACATCATTAAATGTCCTTCTTCTTGGATGCGACAGTTAAATATCAGCTTTTGAAACTCTCTAATGTGGAGTTCTACATCTTTATCAACTAGCCCATTAAAAATGGGTAGCGGGTAACCTAGAGCCGGCAAATCCGTCGTTCCTGCTGGAATTGCAATAGGCTGCGCCATGACGAGGATTGGATTTGCACTAGGAATAAGGGACGGTGGGGTTACACCTCCCGCACTTGATGTAGACTGGATTATGGAAGAAAGGGGAGCACTAGAGCTTCCACCTTCTCCTAACTTACTGCTTGTGGCCCCAAGACCACTAGATCCACTCCCTCGTAAGGGTTCAGCACCGCTACACTTAGGGGAATATCTCCTAAAAATTTCAGCACGTCGCCTAGCTCTTTCGTCTCTCTCTTGCTTTTGGATTTCTGCTAGACGATGCTTATCGCTAAATAACAGATCAATCATAATATCCTTTGGCATAAACTGCTAGTTGGTCCCTAGACAACCAGGATTCGAGGACCGCCACTTTTAAGCGGCTCCCGGCAAACGCACCACTGATGGAACCTAGAACGGGCCGGCACTGGCTCATGTACTAGCCGGACCTCTATCTCACGCGCTCAACAATCCCACGGCCTCGCGGCCAGGAGCGTTGATGACACATACATTGCCTTCCTAGACATCTTGTGTTTGTATTACGTCGTTTGTAGTCCACTCTTCTCTCACTCACTACTCCTCAAAGGGAGTCCCTTACACATTGCCTAATGGCATGAAGCACAGACATAGGGGGTCCTCCAACGGCTGAATGCCGCCACCCCTCTACGACTCTCCTACACCTTGGGGATTGGCCCCTCGATGCGTCGCTCAACATATAAACATGTCGCACAAACTCCACTCAAGGTACCATTTAATCGTATACAGGAATGTACCATTGTCCTTACTTCTCTTTCCCTTAGACCCACGACTAGCCTATGGCTTAGGGTGTCCTGTCCCTCACTCAACGTGGGTCAAGATCCTAATGAAAGCAATTGCTGTGCATCCAGGATTTCTGATACCTTTAAATATTTCCATGATTTATGCATATTGTGGATGCCAAGTGCTCAAACAATTATGAAATCAATATTGTGCACATGCGGAAAACATCCTTTTAATGATTTTCAACTACCGTTCTTATGCGGCATTGCACAAACCTAGCACCGAGGAAACCCTCGTGCTACTAGGCCCTTATTTTATAATTATTCACCGACCTATATGGTATACAAATAAAAAACCAGCAATCTTTTCATCATTTTACTCCACATTTAGACACATTCTAACCACTCTACCCTTCCATCGATCAAATGTTGCATTGTTGTATAGATTTATAGGGTATTTTGCCATCATTTTATGTGTAGAAAGCGGGAAAAACACACTAGAACAAGAAGGTGGGGTTGAACTGAGGCAAATCCTCATGCTTCAGTCCCCACAAACATTCACAAACATTGTTCTTAATTTTCATTAATTTTCCGCACCCAAAATGCATTTTTTCCCTATTTTTGGTAGTTTTTCTCTATTTTCCTTGTATTTTTCCTTATTTTTTGTATTATTTAATTATTAAAAATTCAAAATAGGTTATGGGCTGTGGCCCTTAGTTCCTTCTTGCAGCCAAAATGAAAATTTAGTTAGTGTTCCTATTCATTTTCCCATTTTTATGCCCAAAAACATCATTTTTCCTTGATTTTCCATATTTTACGTATTTTAGTGTATTATTTTGAGCCATAAGATGCATATTTTTCTGATTTTCTGATTATGATCAACAAGTACTCATGGAAAACAACAACATAAACAATTTTTAGCCCACATGAACAACATTTTATTAATCAAAAGCCATGAAATCTCAAATTTCCTTTGAAAAAATTGAATTACCGCTTATTTGCGTATTTCGGGTTTCATGTCCATGGCTGCAAATCTGAGAATCAACAGCACTTCATGCTCAGCACGATCACAAATCACCATTTCCAGCCCGGGAAGCAATCTGATCCATGTCGGACAAGCCTCCATCATTCTTTCTTCTTCTTTCCTCTTCCCACATGAACTTGCCTTTAGAAGAGAGAAAGAGAGGAGAGAGAAAGACTAGATTTCCATCTCAGCATTCAGGCCATCAATTGATGGGTGAAGGGTGGCGATAGAGTCAGCATTCAGGAGGGAATGAAGCCCCATAATCCATTGGGGGGGTTGTTTGCAGCATGCAAGTTGCCTCTCCATCCTCCATGGCGCATTTTTCGGGCGCCATCTTCCTCCACGTTTTTTCATCCCTCTTCATTCTCTCTCCATGTTTTTTACTTCATAAGGTGCATAAATTTTTTTTTGCCGGGGGGCTGGGGGGGGGGGGTTCCAAACTCAAAAGGCATGCTCAAATTTGGCCTCCCAAGTGTCTACCTTTTCATATCTTGACCGTTTCCTTGGCCATTTCCCCGTCCGGACTCGGAATCGAGCTCTGAAAAATCTTCGGTGTCCGGCTTGGCATCCCGCATTGGCCAGTAGCTTGTGTCAACCCGCACGACTGTCTGAAAAATCATAAAAAATCAACAAGCCTCGCTCGGGCACCTTTAAAGCACTTTGGCACTTAAAATCGTCCTAGGTCGAGCCGCCGCCTTTGACATTGAATATTTTTCCCTTGATATTCATAATTTTTAGCTATTTTTAAGCAATTCCCGGCACCAAAATTCCGCTCTCATGCATGCTTCGAATCGAGCATTGAAATAGGGTTTTCCCTAAACCGGTGCTTGAGATAGATAGGTAGGAAGCGAGGGAGTTTGAAGAGGCATTCAATTGGCAAATAGGTTTTTGGTTTTTTGGATTTGGAAAAGCAGGCTAGAGTAGTGTAGGTATTTTCTTCATGATTTTTGTTTACATTTAGGTAGGACAAGAGAAAAATAGTGTGAGCACACAGTAGGGTTTCTACTGCTGTATAACAAATTGAAACAGGGAAAATAAGGGTAAAAAGATGGAATTTTGGGTTAAATCCTAGTAAGAGGAGCAAGATTAAGGTGAGTGCAGACCTGGGAAAGGCAATAAGAGGCTAGTAGTGGTAGGGAAGACCTCATTTTGCAATTGAGAGATTAAGGAGAGAGAGAGAGAGAGAGAGAGAGAGAGAGAGAGAGAGAGAGAGAGAGAGAGAGAGAGAGAGAGAGAGACCTATTGATCACACAGGAGCTCACATGCTTTGATTTTGGTTTTTTTTACCAATCTAGGTACATAAGGATCTTCTTTTATGCCATTGATGTGATCTGGAAGGTATGACAGTGGTCTGTGATGAGCACTAGGAGAAATCAACCAAAAATTATTGTGTTGCACTGTCCGGTCCGCAGTCGCAGACCCCTGTGTCCTGGTTTGACTCTTAGAGTTGGACAATCAGACCGTCTGACTGGGAGCATTGGACCATCCGACTTCAGAAGTTGAACCCGTCCAGTCGGAAACCACATTTGTCCAGTTAGATGTGCAAGCAATCGAATCACTTTATAGTCAAACCAACCAACTCTAATCGGACACACAACCATCCGAAAGGATGACTCAAACTATCTGATCACGATAATCGACCCTTATAACCAAACCAACAACATTGTCCTATCAGACATATCCAATTAGGCCCATGTCAATCAAACAAGTGGACTTGGCAAAGCAATTGGACCATCATAGGAATTAGACTAAGCTGTCCAATCGGACCAATTGTCGGAGTTGAACCAAACCAATCGGACCATCCGACTTTGAGAGTCCGGACCACCTAGAATCGGACAGTTGGGAATCAGACCAACAAACCAGAACAAGAAGATATAGACCTAGGACCAGTTTTGCAGCTTAGGGCCAGCTACGATAAAAACCAAAACACCCCTAGAAATCTACCTTGGCTCACCAAAGCTGCTCGGATTGATTGACAATCTCGTGGAGCAGGAATGATGTCAGGAGGAAACATAGACTTGGAAAACAACTAGCTGGATGTGGGTGAATTCCCTATCATAGTCCAAGACATGGTCAATGAATACGACCTATCGACTAGAACAGTAATCCATGGTAGACTAGTAGAGGAGGTAGTGGTAGGCCTAGAGGAAGAGAGGAGAGTAGTTAGGAGAGTGCTGTAGGGCATAGCGACCTTCAACCGAAATCAGAGAGCTAGGAAGCTGCAGTAGGACATAGATGTGCACGAAGCTCAACGAGTGCTAGCCTTAGCTAGTAAAAACAAACTCAAAGAGAGAGAGAGAGCATACTAGAGGTAGACCTCACGTTGAGCAAAATTGTGACCACCCTAGTAACCCTTTGTATGATGGCTAGGAGCTCAAGCAACTGACCTAGACCTATCCCTTCCCATGTTCCTAGCAACAAGCTAGAATCGCACAAGACCCTCGAGTATCTGGTGGGAAAGTTGACTGGCAATCCCACTGCTAATCTCAAGCCCCTCAAAGACCTCTTGAATGCTCTTAAGTGGAGATGGACTAAGGTGCATAACTTGAACCTAATGTACAATTGGTCCTTAGTTATCGATGAAGGACATGCCAGAGACGAGAGTCTAGGGGATAACGAGCAAAAAGGAGAAGTCAAATTTGATGATGAGTACGAGGACTGCTACTCCAGTGGTAAGGGAACCAGGGAGGAGGTACACTAAAGGTGAGGGCAGAGGCTTCCTTAATGGCGGTCGTGTAAAGAAGTAATATCCTCCCACACACTCACTGCATAAGCCCCCTATGTTGGAAGCCTCTGTCAATATCCCTGTAGCCACCATCACCAAACTAGAGGACGAGGATGAAGAGGTGGTAGCACTAGCATACCTACACATCATGGCCATAGCTCGGCACACACATGCTTTTGATGTTCTGATTGATGAGGGCGTTGATTTCAATGTCTTAACCTACACTCATTGGACCCTCATTGGTTAGCCAGAGTTACAGTCCACCAATGCTAAACTCAACCCATTCGAGGGCAAGTCTTATGCACTCCTAGGGAAGTGCAAGATTGCAATCTCTATCGAGTCGTCTGAGAGCCTGCCAATCATCTTCTATGTGTTGCCAAATACGAAAGATGAAGATCAAAAAATGCTATTAGGATTCACCTTCAAGAAGCAAGCACACTGCAACATGGACTACAATCTCCAACGGATTCACCTTTCTATTGGAAACATTCAAATCGTGACAGTTTCCAATAATGACAACAAGGCTTCGCCAAAGCCTGCTATGCCACTAATATAGACACCTAGGACCAAGTTCAAGGAGGGGGGTCATGAGTCATCACAACCCACCTAGACCACAAAACCACCGCCGACTAAGGCCATCCCCAAAACCACAGAGCCCACACTTAAATGGGCACCAAGGCACCAAAAATGGCCTATGCACAGCAAGCAAACACGGCCCCGTAGAGTCAACAACTATCATTTAAAATCGAAGCGATTGAGCCGATGCTATCGACATAGATGCAGAATCAAGCCGCGATGGATTCCCAAAGATCTATTGTGAGCCCAAGGATACTAACAAGGCAACACTTGGATGTGGGTGCCCAAAATGAGAGATCTTGGAAGCATACCCCAACCACGACCATCCACTGCCACCCCATCTCCATGAAGCCTTGCTCCTGCTAAGGCAAGGAACACTCAGGAAAACCGAGTTGCAATGCCCACAAAACCTATGATGGGTGCAGAAAAAAAAACTCACAAATATATGGACCAAAACAACAACTCGATATCCTGGAATCGTCCAAGTCGTAGTACCCCACCGGAGCCACCCGTAGTACCCCACAGGCGTGTTGTGGACACGCGGATTAGACTATGGAGTTATCTTTGGATCTAGCACTACCTAGTCCGCCACCCCTCGAACCATTACTATCTAGCTCAATTCCACCTCAACCACCAATAGGTCTTAGGTATTTCTATGAGCGACGTTCATTTCTATTCGTCACCAAGGACCTTGTTGTAAATATGGGAGATGACTTGGTGACTTGCATCAAGCTCTTGGATGACACCTTTACCAAGTTTGCTAGGAGCTATGAAAGGCTTGACCTAGGCTTGCTTAATGAACCCCTTGCCTCTGAGATTCATTCCTTATCCTACACTTGGGAAGAATACGAGCTTATAATCGTAACCTCCCTCAAAGTCTCAAAGGAGTTGATCGATAATGGTGAAATATCAAAAGAGCACGCAGTCCCCATCAGACGATTGATAACATCCTACTGCAAGCCCCAAAGGCATGAGTCAATTGTTGAGATTGAGGAACTTACTCGCCTCGCTAACTCTATCTCCTTGTTCCTACAAAAATGGGGTAACCTATGTCTCCAATGGGAGAAGCGAGTTTGCCAATTAATGACTAATGCTGAGAAATGACACACCATCAAGACCACTGAGTATGACTCGACTTACGTAGCACCAACCTCATTTAGGGTCTTGGCCACCACTTGCTCCAAACACCTAGACGACCAAGTCTTGACCCATCCTTACATTGATCGTGTCCTCACAAAAGAAGAGCTACATGTGGCTAACCACATCAACTTGAGTGACTTTCTAACCAATGTCCTAACTTACATTACCCAAGTATGCATTAGCCCTCGTAATCTCGATCATCATGTCTAATTGGAATACAACCTTGATTTTTATAATTGGCTTATGCCCAAGTAAATAGCACCCTATGGTGCTCAAATGTCTTGCCCCTCCCATGTCCAATCCAAGGAGGATTCTTCTCATTCCTGAGGGGGGAGGGGGTAATCATGAACTAAGGTGAAATCAAGGAAAAGTGTCATAAGATCTTGGAAAAGAATAGAACCGCTCAAGGGGAAATTCTTTTTGTTGCTTGAAGCATGTTCTTCTTGCCATAAAAGCATGATCCATTCCTATTTATTTTCCAAGAGAATGTCTTAGGAATACTAATGGTGAACCATGATATGTGGTAGGAACCTAAAATGGTAGGGCAAGATAAAGGTAGCAAGCTCACGGAGGAAGAGCAAGCTAAGTATGGCTTGACGGTAGAAACGAGGGGCTACAACCAGTTCATATTCAAGCATACCATGAATCTAGAGGATGTCATCATGGAAGAGCCACCCATAAAACGACTCGTGGACCAGTGTAGCCTGCAGAAGTACGTAGAAAAGGTTGGGTAGGTGGTCAACTACAAAAAATGTGCAGAATTTCTGAGAAGCTTCAATGCCGAAAGAAAATGTGGCATGGTGACAATTAGGAAAGGGGAAGAAGCCCACCAAGTAGAGGTGGAATTGAGCCCAGAGGTTGTGGAGAAGGCCCTATGCTTAACTAACAGGACCAAGCGATGCCCAAAAAGGGACTTGTACAGCATGCTAGGGATGAACAAGGCTGTGGTACGCACAGTGGATGGGGTAAGTTTAGCGGATATTCCAAATCTTGAGATCAAGCTGTAGGCAAAGATGGTCCATACTCGCTTCTCCAATCAAAGGTACAATGCCCTTATGAACAGAATTGGGGTGCCATTTTTGGAGAGCATCGCAGCAATATCCCCAAAAAAAATTGATTGGAATGCCTTCATGTGCAAAACTATTGAAAGCTCAATGAAAGCTTTAACCAGTGGTTGAACGGTAGTAGGAGGAGAATCCCTGACCTCCACAACAAGTTTAGTTCGAAAGAAGTTCTCCCCAAAGCATCCACCATCAGGTTCTATGGGATCCTAATAGCCATCATCTAGGAGGCCTTGAAGGACACAGAGGAAGGTGGAGAGGGAGTGGGGGAAACCCCTGACTAGCTGCCTCACCATGAACAAGTGCAGTCAAGCGAAAGGACTATAAGTGATAAGGAAGAGTAGGAGATGCAGTCTGCCATGGAAAGCCAGAGGCACAGATGAAGGGAACCCCATCAAAGCTAAAGAGGGAG
This sequence comes from Lygodium microphyllum, assembly GCF_053477565.2. NCBI lineage: Eukaryota > Viridiplantae > Streptophyta > Polypodiopsida > Schizaeales > Lygodiaceae > Lygodium > Lygodium microphyllum. The sequence continues at coordinate 18,307,530 of NC_141155.1, read as the reverse complement.
ACAAAAGAAACAATGACAAGGGAAGAATGGGCCGATTTGCAGAAGGCCCAAAGAGTTCAAGAGGGCTGAAGATGAGAGAAAAAAAAGAGTCGAGAGAGAGGTGGAAGAGCTAAAAAGAAAGGAAGATGAAGACATGGCAGAGGCCATGCATAGGTCTATAGAGGAGGCCTACGGTTCTGGAGGAATGGCAACCTTGAGCCCATGGTACGAAGGCAAACCAAGCGGTAGCGCTAAAGTAGCCCCAGTCATCATAGGAAAGGGCAAGGCCCTGTTGCACCCCCTCCATTCAAATCTCACGCCTCACATCACCACTGCCACCTCCACCACACAGGAGCCAGCATCTGCCAATGGATACCACTCAGCTCATGTCAATGATGTAGTTCCTAGTCACAAAAGTACACGAGATGGTACCAAATCTAGGCAGGACTCAAAGCAGCAAAAGATGGAAGTGTCCACCACATCACTACCAACAATGCCTTTGGCTACGGACTATGATGCCTATGTGGGAGAACTCCAAGCCCAACTAGAGAGGGCCAAGCCTCCAAGCATCAGAAAAAAATTTAGAGCCTAAAAGAGCAACTCACAGTGCCCAAGAAAAGAAGGCTCTAGAAAATGAAGATCGCCTAAGGCAAAGACTAGAAGATGAAGCCCAAGACTTGGTGGCGGAACAGTGGGACCATAAGTGGCTTGTCCAACAATATGCTGAGCTCCAGCATGACAGATGGTATGGGTGAAAGCTATGCATGCAGAACTACAAGGAAGCCTGCAAGAACCAGGCGTGAAAAGAACTATACCAAGAAAAGGAGGATGCCTTGGTACTCCACCTGTGGATGGCAATGGAAGAGCAAGGAAGGTTGGATAGAGAAATAGAAGTCGTGTCAGCAATGAGGGATGAGGCCATTGACAAAGCCATAGGAAGCCTACAAGATGACCTAAACAACACTCGAGAGGAGGTGGAGGCATTAATGGCCATGATCATGACCGAAAGGAAGGTGCATCAGGAAGAGCAAGGTATGAGGATCTATTAGAATAGATTGCAGAAGCCTACCAACAATTCTTTGTGGCAGAGCAAGATAGGAGGATAGCCGAAGAGCAGTTGAACCATTGGAATAAACAGAATCCCAAATGATAGAAATCTTGAGTGAGCAGCAACAAGCGGTAATGACGTTGTCTTAGGAGATGGAGAGGGGTAAGGAAAACATGGAAGAAAAGGCACAACAATGGGGGGAACACAACTGTGAAAGAGTGCGAGGACTAATAGAGTTCCTAGTAGTATCAGAATGTGAGAGGGTGCTCGCAGAGTCCAGGGCTGAGGTTGCTGAAGCATGCTCCAACACACAAAGGCAAGCCTTTTTGAGCACTATGCTTCATCCCACACAAGTTGTAGGTGAGGACTCGGTGGAGAGAATGATGAGGAATTTGGAATTGACAACCAAAGCTTTAAGATATCGCTTGCAAGAGTGCACACTCCCAACCGGCATGGGCATAACCAAGGAGCAGCAGCATAGCTACTAGTGACAAGCCGGCCTCTCCACCGACGAGATTAGGGAACTTGGATTCGAGTAACAAGAGCAGCCCCACCCACCCCCAATCCATCTCTCTATGGAACAAGACACTGACGAGGAAGGGCTTGACCTCAAGAAAACATCTAAAGAAGAACCACAAATCAGGGAGACTAGCCTGCCCTTACCTAATCTACCCCCGGAAGAACCAGAGGGCACCCAAGTTCCCAAGTGCATTATTGCTGCAAGAAGAAGAAGACAGGAACTTGTGGAACAAGCCCAATAGAGGGTGCAAGCACTGCCATAATAGCTTCTTGACAAGCCCATGCCACATGCAAGGATCACCACCCCGTCAATCGGCTATATGAGCTGACTATTTGGCAACAATAAGAGCTCCAATATCGACCCTTCGAGTTCTCCTTCCTTTATCCACAAGCCTTAGACCAAGTCTTACCCCTAGAAATAGTGGAAGGAATCATTGGTTTGAGTAATACTCTAGCAAACTACTTGGTTGAGAAGCAGAGCATCATGATCACACAATGGAGGCGGGAGCCCATAGACTACTAGTAGGACAAGGTCCATCAAGTTCCCAAAACTGTCCAAGGCTATGAGGTGTCAAAATGAGCGGGATCTAGGACATGGCAGTGAGCTATGGTGGATGGAAAAAGAAGAATGAACTCATGATGATAGAGACAAAGAGATTGTTTGTTACACAAGTGAATTAGGTTCCAAGATTGAGACTTGGACTCATAAACACAATCTTATGTATGACTGACAATGACAAGGCACTTAACTAAAAGTACAAAGCATCATGACATTGTATTCATTCCATATGAAAAAGTGGTAGTCAAGTACAATGCTTTATAATTGTTGGATGGGTAGCAATCTTCCCTCTCTATGCATATGGGATTACTACAGCCTGCATGTCCTAAGCCCAAACTGCCTCATACAAAGAGGCTACATTAGGTGTGATTGCAAATATCTCAACACCCCTCCTCAATCACAACCAGAAAGTACAAAGTGTGTGGAGGCTTTAGTGAAAGTAACACCTGCAAAGTGTGGGCACACCATAAACATGGCAAAACACCAGAGGTTGTCGCATAAAAGGCTAAGTGTGGGTACCACAAACATGATGGTCATCCAGAGGTTGTAATAGGGGCCTTACAGAGGCTGTAGTACAAGGATACATGAGGAGCTTAAAAGCTTATGGTAAAGACATTTGGGCTACACATTACAAGGCTCAAGAAGTTAGTAAAAAATTGGATCAAGGACCGGTAGGCCCTTGTAGTTTTCAGCATTACTCTTGACATAGATCTTCAATTCATTGTAGGTCTTCTTGCCAGAGTAGTCCAGCTTGCCCTTTTTGATCATGTACTTGCTGTTCACTTTGCTTGCCGCTTCAGAGTCTTCATGATTTTTCTACTTCTTCTTCTTATTCTTGTTTTCTTTGATCTTTCCTTCATGGACTTTGCTTGCATTAGATATCTAGTTCTTGTCTTTATGGTCCCCCTCAAGCAAAGGTACAATCTTTGAGACATCGAAAATGTCTTCAAGGTCTTCAAATGGATCCACTGATGGCATTTGGATATAGGCAGCTCCATGCCTTCCTGTAGGGAGAGTAACATCTTCTATGTAGTGTATTTTGGCAAAGGAGAATTGTATCACTATTCATAACAAGCATCTTCATAAAGGAATTCATTTTGGTCATTGAGTATTAGCTTCAAATCAGAGATAAATTAGTAGTGAGTTGATTCTTGAATATGTTAAAGAGCAAAAGTGCCAAGAAGCATTGAATTAGTATCAAGAGATATTATGGTTTGAAGATGATGATTCTTGATGCTTGTTGTTGCTTTGCTTGATGAATCGGTTGCTTGAATCCCCTCCTTGCTAGTGTGATGGACAAATCTTGAGGGTAAAACACTTGAATCCTTGCTTGAAACTTACTTGGGAGCTCAGATTAGAGTAGCAAAATTTCAATGGAGTGAGAGGAGTGAGATGGAAGACAAGCTTGAGCTTGATGTTGAATGCTTGGTCTTCCAATGTTCAAAAATATCCAAATATCTCCAAGAACTACCCCTCCTTGATGTGTAGCACTGACTAAATCTGTGAATCTAGATGTCAATAGGGTGATCCAAGTAGCAGGAGTGAGAAAAAGAAGTGGTTTTATGAGCTTGAGTTAAAAAGCTATGGAGGACTGTGTTAGGGTTTCAAACCCATCTTATAAAAATGATGATAGCAGCTCAATCTGATAGCCATTTGAGCTTATATTTGGTGAGAGGATAGTTTATGGGTTAGGCTTTGAATGCCCCATGATCAGCATTGACATTGTTTATTCTATATATGGCGCAAACTGTACGACGCTGAAATGGCGCAGAATAGGCAATGATGGCAAAATCACGTAATGCTGGGCTGTAGAAAGGCCAATGTTGGGATTTGTCGTGATGAGGAGGAGCGCTCTGATCTAGGGGAGATATTCATAGAAGAAATTGACTTAAGATATGGCTTGTAGAAGGAGATCAGGAAGCTCCAAGAGTAGTAGGTTCTGTCTGGCTATGGCTGCCACAAGCTTAACTAAAGATGAAATTGAAAAAATGAAGTCATACATTGACACTGAGCTAGATAGAGGTTGAGAGGAATCAAGAGAGGATGGAGAAGCAATGCCATGCCCGACTGGGCTCTGATGCCATGTTAAAATGAGCGGGATCTAGGACATGGCAGTGAGCTATGATGGATGGAAGAAGAAGAATGAACTCATGATGATAGAGACAAAGAGACTGTTTGTTACACAAGTGAATTAGGTTCCAAGATTGAGACTTGGACTCATAAACACAATCTTGTGTATGACTGAAAATGACAAGACACTTAACTCAAAGTACAAAGCATCATGACATTGTATTCATTCCATATGAAAAAGTCGTAGTCAAGTACAATGCTTTATAGTTGTTGAATGGGTAGCAATCTTCCCTCTCTGTGCATATGGGATTACTATAGCCTGCATGTCCTAAGCCCAAAATGCCTCATACAAAGAGGCTACATTAGGTGTGATTTCAAATATCTCAACATGAGGCATAGTCAAAGTGGCAGAGGAGGATTTGGGACACCAATTTTGATGCGTGGATGACTTTAGTGAGCACTCTATAGGAAGAATGGAATGATCCCACCTACATGCCCTACCCTCGCAGATACGGGGTGGATTATGATAGGGGGTGCATTGCAGGTATGAATTTCCAAAGATCTACAATGTTAATGCAAAAACTCCCAGGGAATGCATGACTTTAAAAATAGGGGACTTACATCCTTCTATTAACCGCTTCCTCGCAGATTTCTCTTCCTCTGCCTAGACCCAACCTTCATAAATAACCACTTGTAATTACCTGAGGATCAGTAGGTTACTGCTTAAAGAAAAGCTAGTGGGTGAGTAAGCCCACCTTCCCCCGCTATTTTTTGACATTAACCTAGGAACAGATAGCCCCTATGGCTAGGTTCATGATGAGGGCAACCCTGCTTCCCTCATTTTTCATGAGGATCCTTGAAGACACGAATGCTAGCCACTTTACAAGGTGGTATAGCCACCCTTTTTTGTCAACCATGCCTCTCAATGCGAGGGTTAACACCAAGGAATACATGCAAATCCACGCCTTCTTGACTAAATCCCTAAGGCCACCTTGTGACTCGTCCAAGTAAGAACAGGGTACAGTCTGAGAGCACCCTTGTGGCCCAAAAAAAAAAAGTTTCACATCCACCACCACCATCACCACCACCACACCTAGGGGTCCTCAAGATAGGCGCGTTGAGTGGCCCCGGTTGACTGGCTCCATTCCTAACCCCCTAGCCTCTTTTATATCTCCCACTTCTTGCTTAGGGCACATTAAGGGCAAGACACACCCATGGAGGTACCATTCGCCTGTGGTTAGACATGTCACCCTAAGCTTCATCTAACTAACATGCACTGGCACTCATCTAGGAGGGGGTAATGTTAACCCTCAAACGAACAAGGTGAAAAATTCAAAAAATCTAAAGCAAAAGACAAGGCCAAGGCAAAAGTGAAACCGAAGACGAAGGTGTGCTAAGCAAAATATGGAAACATAAGAAGTGCAGAAAAGTCCTAAATCAAGGAGAAAGGCGCACAAGAAAAAACACAAGTCAATTATTTTAAGAGTGCTGGGCTCTCACATGTGCAAATTGTAAAGGTAGATGGGTGGTAGGAAGGAATCTAGGAAGATAGGAGAACAATGGGAAAAAGGGCCTTAGACCACAGCCAGCCATGTAAAAAAGGGGATAAAGGGTTGACCGCCCAAAAGGGATTGAGGGTTTTGTATATAGAGTTGAAAAGTGAACGAGAAGCTCATTCTTGTGTGTGGTCAAAAGTGGCTCTCTTCTTCTTCTTATTCTTCTTCTTCTTCTTTTTCTTATTCTTGCCTTCTTGAGCTTGTGCTTGAGAGAGAATGTGTGAGAGTGTGAGGGAGTGAGTATGTGAGGGTAAGGGATCATGGTGGAGAAGCTCTCCATCTTCTCCTCTCCTCTTCTCTTCTCTTCTCTTCTCTTCTCTTCTCTTCTCTTGCTCGCTTTGTCGTGAGATATTCAAATAATTTTCGTCTTCAAGTAGTGTCTGGTGAAACACAATTTCTTCACCGGCATTTGCCTTGAACACCTTGTTTTCGCATTTCACCGGTCAATTAAAAAAATTTCTCATTTTTTGATTTATTGTCTTGAAAAATGCAATTTTGGGGCCTCTTTCCATGGTTCCATCTTGTTTTATTAGACATTGTTGCCATTGTGCTTTGTTTTCAGGGACAAATCTTTTGTTGGTCTAAATGACAAAGAGAAAGCTATCTCTAGAAGGAATGGATGAGGAGGAGCTAATGGAGACTTTTGATGATAGGCTCTTTGATTTCTTACACACCACTGGAAATTCTTCCAAGTTTAGCTATATCAAGGAAATTTTCAATGTTTCTTTTGATTTGAAGGAGTTATTGGAGGATCTTGAAGATAAACTTAAGGAGTACATATGTTTTTATGATAGACATGTTCAAGGTTTGGAAGTCAATGGATTTGTTCATTATAGTGATGTCATGGGAGCCACCAGTACATCCACGTCAACTTTGCTAGGTAGGTTCAACCTCATTTATGAGGAATTCAGAAAGAGAGAAACATGTTGCTCTTTCCACAGGTATCAACAGCAATGCCTTTTGATCCACAAGGACGTTGGATTTATTGTGTATCTTCAGTACATGGAAAATTCTTCTCCAGATATAGACCAACAGGGAAATCTAGAGGATATTGCAAGTATGGATAAGGAGGTCGAAGAGAAGGAGGAGATGTTCCAAGAAGATATTGAGAATCAACTTGTCCAAGGTTTTGATGTAGGTTTGTTCAAGAGTGAGAATATCACAATGGTGGAAGAAAAGGAGATCGAGCCAAGTGCACAGGTTGATGCAGAAGGTCCTCTTGCATGTATTCCAACATTTCCCGCTTATCTTATCAACAAGAAGAGATATGTGTTGCTAAATGATATTCAACATCTTTTTGATCTTAGAGAAGATTATTGCTTAGCAATCCTTGCAAGTTGGGGCAAAAATGACATGAATTTTATAGGTTATGAACAAGAACCACTAGAAGTCTTGATGTTGAGGGAGAGAATTTCCAAGACAGCTCTACAGCCTTACATACATGTATTAATCAGATCGTAGAATACGAAAAGGGGGGGCTACCTACAGAAGAAGAGTTCTTGCAGGTCTAGAAGAAATTTCATATTGATGATGTAGGGTATGAAGAGAGATTGAAGTCTCCATCAGATGAGAAACCCAAGAGTTCAATAAATCTTTATGATGATAGTCTTCTCGAAGAAGACAAACATCCTAAGGTATGAAATATAATTCGAAGTTACCCATTGAGTTTATGTTAGACTTTATTATGCATTATAGATAAATATCTTATATCTTATACTGTTGTGGTTTGTTGTGTAGATTGAGATTGAAGATCTGGATAACTTTCTTGGAAGGGCCAAGGGCTCTAGGCCAATGAAGCTTGGAAAAAATCAAAGCCTTGGCCATTATATTGGAAACTAAAACAATCAAACAATTGTAATATATCATAGTAGATTGTCAAGCTCTCCAAGTCTACCAATGATGGCTTTGAGAGCTATCTCAAAGGTAATCGGATCTCAAGTTTTCAGCAGAGGTTTGGACAAGATCATTTTAGTGGAGAAGGAAAAAGCCATAAGAGTTTTTGGTGTCATGCCTGGATACAGTGGATCTAGAGCTGGATATTTTGGAGTTCTTGGCTCCTATTTGCTCTCTTATGTAGGAGATAGTAAGAATTTGAAGCTTCTTTCAAGCTATCGGAAACAGGAGTTTTTGAAATATAGAGGTCTTATTGAGTGGGATGAAACAAAATATTCCTCTAGAGGCCCTGTCGAGCTACCTGAAACCAAGGACTCCTCTGAAGGCCCTGTTGAGGTGCCTGAAACTAAAGACTCCTCTGGAGGCCTTGTCGAGGTGCCTGAAACTAAGAACTCTTATGCAACACAATCAGACTAGAAGATGCCAAAGATTAAGGGTTTCTTGAAACCCATCTTTTCCCAACTCTTTGTTTGGTTTGTAACCATTCTGTAAATCTTTGCTTTGCGCAAGAATTTAAATATCTATCTTTTTTTCTTTGGGTAACAATTTGTATAGTCCTTGCTAAAGATGATGTATTGCTTGATGTGGTTGTATCTTTAAGCTTGAATTTATGCCAGATTTGTTGATAGAACCATTGAAAGACCTCTAATAAACTGTTGGCTTTGTGTCTTCCACCTCCATGTCTTGTGTGTTTGAAATATTTTGTTCTTGCTTGATAATGTGATTTTTCCATACCTTGGGTTGACCAAATAGATAGAGATCCATATTGTTTAATAAAGTATGGAGCATGGTTGTATAGAATATGTTGCATAGTCAACAAATAAAGAAAGTTATTGAAAAACATTATATGAGTTCGACAATGAAGAAACAAACATATACAAACTTCTTACCATATAGTGAGTAAAGTGTTGATCACCCCAAGCTTCTGTCATCGCCTTTTTGAAAAGGTTCAATTGGTTTTTAAAGTCTTTGAGATCATCATCATTCCATTCAGTCTTATCACAATAAAAAAACACTTTGTCTGGTGTTTCCCAAACTTTAGCTTTTCTATTTCGAGCTTGTCCATTATCAGTGTGATCCTTAACAGCATTATGTATGGATTTCCACTGATTAAATTTAATAGTTGAGCCACCATGTCTCGAGTTTATCTTGCCAAGTCTCCCATGAAAGCCTAGAAACCTTCTAGCCTTCACTCCACCAATAGATGATTTTTTTGGGACACAATTACTATCCTTAGACTTCTGAAGATCTGGTTCAATAACAACATTGCCACCATGCAAACCAATTGCAGAGAGAACTTTTTCAACCTTTGTTATAGCATCTGTTCTAGTTGATAATGGCTTCACCTTCCAAGCAAATCCTATATAGAGATGAACAAGATTTTCAATTATCCTGCAAAGTGCATGAAGTGTACAAATATGGGCATTCGCTAAAGGAATGTCCAAGACTGGTTTAAACTGTGGATCCTTATTGTGCCTAGAGGGAGCTCTATTCCAATTGCTTGAGTTTAACTCTGCAGAGGAGACCTCGAGTTGGCTCCCTTTGATACATTATACATACATTTGAGTGTCTTTAGGTCACCAGCTATGTGCCACTCAATCCTGTAGTTCCCAAATCCTTCAACAAATAGCTCTTCTCCTACTTGTTGCCTTTGAATAACATTAGGTATTGATGTTTGATGAAAAACCCAATATAATATATCAAAATTCTCAGTATCTACCTCAAATGCTCCTAGCCACCAGATATTATATTCAGATTGAACACTAAATGATGTTGAGTGATTGCAATGACCTGATGAAAGTGCTCTATTCATCAAGGTGATAGAGATTGTCTCCAATTTTTTACATTTCAGAATCTCACTTTCATCAAGTTTAATCACAATTCTAGCCACTCCGTGTGCCTCTACGACTGACAAGTCATAAAATTTGATCATTAAGCATTGTAGGGTGGGCAAGTCAAGGAAAATATTGTTAAATTCATTGAATGTAACCTCCTTTTTCTTGCCCTTGAAGCTAGCCTTGATATGAAAAGGCTCACCTAGAATCCCCATCACTTTGTTATTAACTCTCTGTCTGATAGTCCTAACCACAAATGGCTTCGGAAGTATGCAATTGTGTACCTCCTTGCTTCATATTTGATTGTAAAAGTTGGAAAAGTTGCATATAAGCATCTCGACTGATACCAATACTATCCAGTGTCTTCTGTACTAACTCAGAATCCAAAGAATGATCCTTTACAAATGACTCCAAGCATTGTTTCTTTGCCTTTTTAAATTTCTTCTTCTCCAAAATATCCCTTGAAACTACTGAAGGAAGAAGATGATAATAAAACTGAGCTGCTTTTAAAGAATCTCTTTCACTTGTATTTGGTTGTAGAAGAGATCTAAGCAAAATTAACATCACAAATCAATGCAAGTAATTTAAATAAAGCCATATTTAAGATTTTTCAAGTGAAAAAAAATATACCTTGCTACTTGGATTCTTTTACCATAGCCTCCTCCTCCTCCTCCTTTGAGATTCTCAATATTTTTAAGAGCTCTTTGTCGATTTCGAAGGCCTAATAAAGTTTGCTTTCATTGATAAGCTTTTTCAATGAATGAATTTTTTGTTGACAATCCTCTAGCTTCTACAACAACTCTATATTGTGTTTCATCAAAAGATGATTCTCTAGTCCAAGGATATCCTTTTCTGCAACAAGGTTAAGTATATAGCCTAAAAATCCATTGTAGCCATCACCAATAAACCTCATTAATGATGAGCTATTATAGAAAGGAGGAGTGTTATTTCTGCTAGGATCTTTGGGATATAGCTTTCCATATAACCAAAGATCAATCTTCTTCTTTCCTTCAAACCTCAGTATATGTTTCATAGACTCTGTAACTGTGATAGATTTTGTTCTCTTTCTTATTGGTTCATACTCACTATCCAACTCAATATGAAGATGATAGAGAGGTCTTTTATGAGAGCTACATAGATCATTGGATGATTGATCCATAGTTGAGTTACAAAGATCATTGGGTGATTGATCCATAGCTAAGGATATGATTAGAAGCAAGAACGAAAACAAAGAAGAGACTACTAAGAAGGAGAAAAAAAGAAGAGAGAAACAATGGAGGGAGGCAATCGAGTATCCACCAAAATTCAAATTGAATATTACTTTTCACTTTAGTGAGGAGAGGTAAGATCTTCATTATGACAACCTTGCCAACTTTATGGCGACCTAGATTTCTAGGTTTGATGTGACCACGAGAATATCACGACAATGACTTATTAACGAATTTTGATATTTTAACTTACCAAAATATAAATTAAAAATTCTATCAAATGATTTTATTTCTTAAATTGTTTTCTCTCTCTAGGATCTCTTACAGGGCATTTTCGAGACCTCAAAACTCCCCTAATGTCTGGACCACTTCTATTGTTTCTACGCCATATGTGAAAGGGGGTACTGATCGTCCGATCCATTGGGTAAAGGTGTTAAATATCATGACCTTGGTTTTTCCCAGGTTCGCTATAAGGTCCTTGTCGTGATAGAAGGCGTGTAGTGCATCCAGATGGCGCTATAATCCCTTGGGGGTACTGGAGATGAGGACTTTGTGGTCTGCGTATAATAGCATGGATATTAGTGTCCCCCCTAGGTTAGCTCCCTCCCCTCCCATTCTATCCATGTACCCCGATATTTCATCGATGTAGAGACCGAAGAGGGTAGGAGAGAGTGGGCACCCCTGCTTGACTCCAATGGTGTAAGTTATCTTCTTAGACATCCCCCTGGTGTTCGGACTCTTCGTCTTGTGACAGATTCATACAGAGCCAATATCCCCCAATGCATTTCCATCGAGACCTCTAGTTCTTGTAGTCTTTGCATGAGTCTGGCCCGTGGTAAGTCCACAAAGCAGCAATATATTAGCCTCCCGTGTGCCTTGCCCTCCTCAATGATAGCCCTAAGTGTGAGGATGTAATAAAGAGGGGAGTATCCCCTTCTGAACCTTGTCTGTCCAACCAGCGTGCCTATTTGTGTGTGCATGTCCCCCATGCTGTTAGGTTGCTCTATTTCATTCTCAGTCTGTCATCTCCTGGTTGTGAGCTCCTATCAAAGTCTGGCAGGAGACAGAGGAGCTCTATCAGTTTAGGTGTTGCTGATTTTTGTTGTGCATTCCCTTCTCGGGTGGCAGTAAGCCTTTATTGGCTAGCTTTTGGTGCAGTTGGCCAGATTTGGGCCAATCGGCCAGATTTAGGGCCAATCGGTCAGATTAGAGGATGGGGGGCTATTTATAGCAGCCCCCCCAACAGTCCTTCACACTGTTTTGCAAATTCAATGCACATTCCGTCCTCTCCCACTCCGACATTGGTGCTGCCATTGTTTCCAGCCTGATCTGGTGCCCTCACTAACACTCTGGGCTGCGTGCAGGGACCGATCGGTCCATTTCAGTGTATTGAACATTCATTTCAGTCAGTGCAGATTTTCATTCTTCATTTTCTGCTTTCTTTCTCTCTCCTCCTTTGTATTCGTGTTTCTTCTTCCGTTGCGCACTCTCACATGGTATCATCGCCTAACTGAGAGCACGGAGGATCTTCCTCGATAGAGAGACACCATCCCCTTCTTTTGCTGCAGCCGATTTCTTCCCAATAGCCCAAGTGGTTGTTTTTGGTGGCTCCTACCCTTGCGTTTGCTACAGGTGGCAGCTCTAGGCTGCCACATCATCAATACCCCTCCCCTAGGTCCGCTTTCATCAGGGCGGCCACTCCTACAGCTGGGCGACACCCCTCTAGGCTGCGTTTTGATGATCTGGCAGTTGTTCCACCTTCAGGCGGCTCTTCTCCTACTAACGACCCCTTCCCTGGTTGCGTTTTGGTGTTGGCAGGTTCTATCTTGGTGATCTTCATTAGACAACCTTTCGTTTTGTAGCTCCAGGTGTTTGTAGGCCTCCACAGCCTGTGTTCTGGTGGTTGGTGACCAAACTGCTAGTCATCCTTCGGCATCGGAAAAGTCTTCTTTGGTGTTTGGTGTTTGCAGATTGGAAGATGTCTTACCAGTTTTCAGGCTTTGATGACTTAGAGGATGAGCTCCTTTCTCATCATTCCTCTAAGCAGAGATGGGATTATCAGGAGTTTCGGGATCAACAATGGGAGGAGACTCCTCACACTCATCCCTCTTCAGTCCATGCATCTCAGAGGGTTCCATCTACAGTGAAGGTTCCATTGGTGAAGACTGCTTCAGATGTCCGGATGCCTTCCTTGATTCCCTCAATACAGGTGCCTATTCTCCCTTCCTTTTCGAAGGAAGATAAGTTGGATGGTTCCAACTACTCCCTATGGTCGTGCAAGGTGGAGTGCATCCTTGATACATTTGACCTATGGGAGCTTGTTTCTTCACCCATCGACCATCCCCCCGTGGATTCGTCAGATGGAGCCTCTATGGACCATGAAGCCTTGTGGGATAGGCTCAACTCTCAAGCCTGTTCCTTTCTCTTCATGAGTCTTCATGACTCGGTTCTTGTACATATTCACAGGTTAAAGACCGTGGCGGAAGTGTGGAAGAAGCTTGTGTCTTTGTATCAGCATAAGACGTTTGCCCACAAGATTTCTTTGGAGAAGAAGTTGCGAATGCTCAGTCTTGATGATTCTTCTTCTATGAAGGAGCACATCACGAAGATGGAGGATATGCGAGGCGAGCTAGCCTCTCTTGGTCGGGTGATATCGTTCGAGGATATGGCGATGATTCTCTTGACTCAGCTCTGCCATCACCCCGATATGATGTCTTCTACACCAGCCTCATCACCTCGAGGACCCGCGAGAAACTCCTATGGGAGGAACTTTCCCCTCTTGTCTTGGAGCATGACGAGCGACTCAGAGATGTGGGAGCCAATGGCTCCACCAAGGCTTTTACTGCAAGTACAGGTGGCGGCACAAAGAAGACGCAATAGAAGGAAAAGGCCAAGGACAAGAAGGATGCGAAGGAGAAGAAGCCCAAGTGCCCACACTGTGGGAAGGGTACTCATCGCGAGGAGAAGTGTTGGAAAAAGTACCCCCATTTGAAGCCCAAGGAGAAGCACTCAAAGGCGGCCCCAGCCACGACAGAGTCTGTGTTTGTGCATGTCTTTGTTGAGGAGGATACAACCCTAGCTTCTACCACTCAGGAGAAGCCTTGGCTCGTGGATAGTGGAGCATCTTCTCATATGACCTTTAGACAGGATTGGCTTCAAGATCTTCGTTCCAGAGGGGGCATTGTCACCATTGGTGACAACTCTACAGTTCCTGTTCGAGGCGTGGGGACTTTACCTCTGTTTTCTGATAGGTGGTCTTCTTCTGCCAAAGTTCTTTATGTTCCTGATTTGGGTTTTAACCTATTGTCTGTGCATGGTCTTACTCAGCTAGGTACTTGAGTCATTTTTACATAGGATGCAGTCATAGTGGAGGATGCTTCTACAGGTGCAATGGCCCAAGCTCTTCTAAGAGATCCGAGGAAAAAACAACAGTAGCCAAAGAAAGAAAAAGAAAAAGAAATTTATATAAAGATATAAATAGGGAAAGAAATTGCAACAATTTTTACCACCTGGTGATAGCAAGTCATGAGGAAAGATGAGGAGGCCCGTTTCCTGTGGATTTGGATACACACAGATTGCCCCCGGGATATATACATGGCGGTGTGCTACTTTCCCCCAGTGCACTCCCCATACGCGCCACGGGGGGGAGTCACCATACCTACCACTGTACGAGGATATCATACACTATTCCAGCCTGGGGAACATCCTGTTGACTGGAGACTTCAATGCCCGCACAACATAGAGACAGACTCCCTTCTTTGAGAGCAAAGTCCACATGTATAGAGAGATAGCACCAGAGGAGATAGGGCTCAGCCGAGCATCACAGGACACAGCTGAATGCACCGAATACAGAGACCACATACTAGCACTAGGGGGGCACACAGACTAGCCATCCTCAAGGGCCTGGATAGATGGCCCAGATCAGACGCCCTCACATGCTTCCCACATAAGCATGCATCTAACTGTAGTGGACGAGGGGCATCATGAGCACCTACACAAAAACTGGGAGCAAGCACAGTGGACTATATACTTGGGCCCCTGTCCCTCATCACTGACATCGAGTCCTTTAGAATATCACCCTGCCCACTTGCAGTGGCCGCCAACCATGCCTATCTACAATTTGACATCGCGTGCAGATATGACCCAACATCCCTAGTGGGCAATCCACCAAGATTTTCCAAATACCACTTTACCATACTGATTGTAAGCGCCTACTCCGACCATTTGTATTGGATCCTGTAGGAAATGGCCCCATACACACCCCTGGAGCAGGTCATAGCACAGCTTGCAGGAACACTCCACACCTCAGCTGCCATGTACTTCTGACATTGGTGCTGCCTGCTCCCACTCCGACATTGGTGCTGCGCCACTGATAAGGGTCTGGGGATCTAGCTACACTGGATGATGTATACTATGTCCCCCACCTTGGGGTGAACTTATTATCCATTCAACATCTTTGTCGCTTGGGACGAGGAGTTTTATTCAAGGCGATCATGGTCAAGGTATCGGCTTCATCGCATTTTGAATTTGCATCTAAAGTTGTTTCAACTTGTTGATGTGCTCCCGTAACGAAGAAGACTTGTTCACAGACAGGGTCCGCATCTGCACCTCCAAAGAAACCCTCTTCATTAGGTATATGGTTGGTCAAGCTTCAGCCATATATCTCTCGAGCCATCGTCAAGTGCTCGATGTGAGCTATCACAGCTGTAGTACAAGATAGAAAAAGAAAAGAACGAATCTTGGCATCAATTTGTCCCAATGAGAATGGGCCTTGGTCAACTCCACACGAGCATTGGGAGAGAGTTTGGACTCGGAGGGCTGGTCGATCTCCTCTGTCACGAGCTCTGCCAAATCGTAAGACTCCAGGATGGCCAACATCATCATGCACCAGATGCGGTAATTATCGCCATCAAGCTTTTGATCTGATGGAAGAGCCGATAAGATAGGCACCTTCCGGTCCATGATTGGCTAGAACTTCAAGACATTTTCACCTACAATGCTTGCACAAGCGCAAAAGTATCCCCCTCTAACTATGAAAACGCAGCCTGCTAGGGCTCTTTGTTCCGCTTCCTGAACCTTCTTCAGCCACCGGAGGCGATGAAAAGGTAAAAACTGCAGTTGAAGGCGAAAAATGCAGCCTTCCTCCTCTTCAGACAACAACAAATAGCAGCAAATTCACCAACTGGACTCCTTTCCCGCGCGCCCACGCTCACTTCAGCCTTGTTCCAATGCGTAGCCCTCCCGCTTGCCCTCGAACGCTAGAAACACAACCTTGTGTTGCGATAGAATCTCCTCTTTTGGTGCGCAGATCGGTCGCAGATAGCTCACGTGGTGAATCCCGGAAGGTCCCCAAGAACAAAAGTACTCTACTTTTTAGCACAAAAACCCATGTAAAAGCAAGCACGACATGAGGCAAGAGACAAATTGGGTTCAATCTCCCCCATGCCTTGTGTGAGCGCTTCACAAAGCATGTATTTAATGTATATTTCCAATCTTCATGCTCAAAAATAGCCCAATTACAAAAATATAACAAGCTTTTAGCTTTTGAGTTTGCTTTCTACCAAAAATAAGAAAATAAAGCTAATGGACGGTGCCCATAGAGTCTGGCACGCCCAATCTCAATGTCCAAATAGAAATAACATATCCAGGTGCATAAGCGCATACAAAATAATAATAAATAATCGATGTCTCTATAGACATAACAAAATATAGGCGTGGCGCCTATCAAAATATAGTCGAAAACCCGCTAGACTCCAATGCTTTCCTCCGCCACTGCTGCTATCTCTACACATCAACTGAAGCATTCACAATCGTTAGTAAAATAACACAATTAAACCGACAAAAGTGAATACCTAGCAGTCTTCAGCTACATAAATAAATCAACTGGTTAGAAATAAATCCTAACCTTAATTTATTACGAGTGCGCACTTTAAACTCATAAACGTTTATTAATTTAATATGCATTTTGCGGAATCACCCGCTATGGAATCACCCATGTACACACTAAATTAATGAAACGCTCGAAAAGGACAGGCGTCCCCATCAACTTCTCGCACAAAGAATCCTCTTTGCGTATGAGCCCCGGTCATCTAAGTTTACGGAATCCACCGTAAAACCTCACGGAATCCACCGTGGAATATGCCTCCTGGCATCATACCCCCCGGGGTGGGATAGCAATTGACCTCAATTGCTATTAGCTCAATGTGGAGCTAACAGAGTGGGGAAAGCATTTAAGTCTCTAGCGTGCATCCATTGTGCTTCCTCTACAGGATGGTTCTTAAATTTTACTAGATATCTAGAATACCTTAGGCCAGTTCTAGTGGTCATGTAGTCAGTGTCTATAATGGCTTCTGGTTCAAGTATTTCAGTCTCTTCTTCTAGTAAAGGTGGGTTTTCATAGACAGGGTGGATAGGTAATTGTCCTCTAAATGGTCTCAATAAACTAATATGAAATGTAGTATGAATTTTCCAATGTGATGGCAGTTCTAACTTGAATGCATTGTCATTAATCTTATGAATGATTCTAAATGGTCCGTAGAATCTAGGAGCTAATTTGACAACTGGATGTCTATCTACACTTTGCAGTCTACGTTTTTCTATTCTAAGCCAAACATAATCATCAACTTTGAAATTCATGGCTTGTCTTTTCTTGTTGGCTTGTTTGGTGTATGATTGTTGGGCTTTAGCAATCATATCCTTGACCTCATCAAAAATAGTGTTATGCATAACAGCAATATCATCGGCACTTTGTATTTTATTAGACAAAGAGGCAACAGGTGTAGATAATCTATATCCATAAATAACTTCAAAAGGTGCTTTCTTTGTAGATGTGTGCGGTGTATTGTTATATGCAAACTGTAATAAATGCAAATGAGTATCCCATGTCTGAGGTTTAGAGATAGTGTATGCACGTAAAAGATCTAGAATGGTGCTATTTGTGGCTTCTGTTTGTCCATTTGTTTCTGGATGAAATGCAGATGAGAAATCAATCTTTGTGCCTAGATTTGCAAATAGTGTAATCCAAAAATTATTACAAAATCTAGAATCTCTATCTGAAATAATCACTTTCGGCAACCCATGGTTAGTAAAAACAGTTTTCAAAAATAGCTGTGCTGCTTGTGATGCTGTTAAAGTTTTCTTACATGCAATGAAATATGCTTGCTTACTAAATCTATCTACAATTGTCCAAATCATGTCATGGTTAGATTTAGTATTTGGTAAACCAGTAATGAAATCCATAGATATATGTTCCCAAGGTTTAGATGGAATAGATAAAGGCATTAATAATCCATACTGTTTACCATGATGTCTCTTTATTCTTTGACAAATCAGACATTCAGAGACAAAATTAGATACATCTGCATCCATATGCGGCCAATAAAAATCTTCAGTTAACATGCGTAATGTAGAAATGATACCTCTATGACCTTGATATGGGGGACAATGAATTTCATTCAAAACAAAAGATCGGAATGGAATAGTAACACACAGTCTCTTTTCAAAGAACATGAATCCATCATTATATGACAATGAATCAACAGGAATGAAATTATTTTGAACTAATTTTTGCCAATCAGAATGAAAAGTAATATCCTGGTGATATGTGTCTTTCATAGCAATCAAAGAATCAAAAGATATGATAGAAATGTTATGAATTGCAGGTCTTCTACTTAATGCATCAGCAACTACATTTTCTTTTCCAGGTTGGTATTGAATGATAGGATGGAAACTTTGAATGAATGAAGCCCATTTGATATGACGGTCAGAAATTTGGGGTTGGCTAAGTAGATGTCTAATGCTTTGCTGGTCGGTCTTTATCATGAATTCGGAACCCATTAAATAATGCTTCCATTGTTTTAATGCTTGTACAACTGCTAAGAGTTCCTTGTCATAAGTGGAATATTTGAGCTCAGAGGGTTTCAGCTTAGAACTAGAATATGCTATTGGATGGAAACTTTGAATGAATGAAGCCCATTTCATATGATGGTCAGAAATTTGGGGTTGGCTAAGTAGATGTCTAATGCTTTGCTGGTCGGTCTTTATCATGAATTCGGAACCCATTAAATAATGCTTCCATTGTTTTAATGCTTGTACAACTGCTAAGAGTTCCTTGTCATAAGTGGAATATTTGAGCTCAGAGGGTTTCATCTTAGAACTAGAATATGCTATTGGATGGTTGTCTTGCATTAGCACGGCTCCTATTCCTGATCCGCTAGCATCAGTCACAACTAAAAAGAATGGTCTGTTAAAGTCAGGCAATTGTAGAACAAGGGCATTGGTCAATGCATGTTTGAGTAAATCAAAGGATTTCTGCTGGTTTTCAGTCCATTGATAAACAATGCCTTTCTTAAGAAGTTTGGTCAGTGGTAAAGCAAGTAATGAGAAATTACGTACAAACTTCCTATAGAAACTAGCAAGACCAAGGAATGAGCGTAATTCATGTACATTTTTAGGAATAGGCCAATGCAATATTGCATCAATTTTCTTAGGATCAACTTTAATTCCTTCTTTTGATACAATATGACCTAGATATTCTATTTCTGTCTTAAAGAATTCACTCTTGTCAGGATTTGCAAACAATTGATTTTCTTTCAGTAATTGAAAAACTAATGATAAATGTTCATAATGCTCTTTTTCACTTTGACTGAACACTAAAATATCATCAAAGAAAACAATCACACAATATTGATATTTTAGAAAAATGCGGTTCATCATTCTACTGAAAGTAGCAGGTGCATTAGTTAATCCGAATGGCATGACTAAGAATTCGTAATGGCCAAACTGTGTCCTGAATGCAGTCTTAAATATGTCGGATCTATCAAGCCTCACCTGATGATATCCAGACTTAAGGTCAATTTTACTAAATATAGAAGATCCTTGCAGTTTGTCCATAAGGTCATCAACTCTAGGTATATGATATCTATTCTTTACAGTGATCTTGTTTAATGCTCGGTAGTCAATACACATCCGATAGGTATTATTCTTTTTCTTAACTAAGAGCACAGGTGCACCGAATGGAGAACTGCTAGGTCGAATTAAGCCTCTATTTAGTAATTCTTCTACTTGACTCTGGATTTCTTTTTGCTCTATTTGATTGTGCCTATATGGGGCTTTGCAAGGTGGTTGTGTGCCAGGTATTAGTTCAATCTTATGGTCTTCTGGACGTGATGGAGGTAAACCTGGTGGTAGGTCTTCTGCAAAACAGTCCTTAAAATATGCAAGAAATTCCTTATGCCTAGGGTGCATATGAGTTTCTTTTGCGTGCAATTCATTCACCCAAATGAGATATGATTTAGTATTCTTGCGTAGTGCACGTTTTGCTTGAGTATGCGAAAGCAGTGGAAACATATGAGATGCATGCATACCAAATAATGTAATAGATTTTCCTTGAAAATTTATATTCATTGTGTGTGTGGAATAATCTATATTGGGATTATGTTGGTGTCTCCATGGCATTCCTAGAATAATGTCGCTAGACTGTAATGGGACAACTAAGAAATTTCTTCTTTCGATATATGACCCAATTTGAATTTCTAAATCTTGAACTTCTTGTGTGCCATTGTACCTAGTGCCTAAAAATGCAGCTTTTATGCAATAGTGCGTAGGTACAGTATGCAATTTCAATTCCTTTACCAATTTTGCTGAAATAAAGTCATGCGTACTACCGTCATCATGCAATATAGTTCTTTCTTTTCCATGCACCATACATTTCATAGTCAACAATGAATGTGAAGTAGGCATACCTGGTAAAGTGTCGGAAGTAGTAGTAGGATCATCTTCTTCTTCAGTGAAATCTGGCATATCCTCATGCTCATCTTCGTCCATAGCTCCAAGGTAGTTGATATGTGCTGATGGCTTCTTTGAATGACAATTTGCTACGAGATGCCCTGGCTGGTGACACTTGTAGCATACGATGGGCTTGGCTTTGGTCACATTATTTGCAATGACTGGGAGTCTGGGTATATTTGGATTTGCTTGTTGAATAGGCTTAGGATTTGGATTGATAGTGGATGGTAATGCAGGTGGTTTAGGCCAATTCTTGCGGAAAGATGGTGATGAAAAACGACCTGGATTAAACCTTCTGAAATTGGAATTGAATTGTTTAGATCCATAATTACCGTTTGCTTGGAATGGCTGTGGTCGTCGATCTCTTCCGCGTAACTTATCTTCAGTGTCGTGGGCTAAGGAGATGGCGTCTTCAAGGGTAGCAGGCTTGAACATATTCACCTCAGCATAGTAATGTCCAAGAAGTCCAGACATATACTTCCGCTTATGTGTCGTCTCTGGTACGTCTTCAAGCATGCGTAGCTGTAAGAGTGCATTCCAAAAACGCTCTGTATACTGTGAAATAGGCTCACGATCGCGTTGTTGAAGTAAATCCCATTGCTTGATAGCCTTCTCATGAAATTGCGGTGGAAGGAAATTTTGCATGAACTTCTTCTTGAAATCTTCCCATGTAGCAGGACATTCTATACTCTTGCGGACTACAATCCACCAAAGTGATGCTATGTCTATCAGATGATTAGTAACACACTTGATTTTATCTTTCTCGGGATAAGTTTCCTCATGGAAATAATCATCAAACTGGCTAATGAATGATAAAACAGTCTTTCCTTCTCTTATGCCATTGAAAGTGCGAAACTTGAAACTTCGTTTACTTATCTTGGATTCCTTGCGAATGGTTTGTGCTTCAAGAGTGGCGTCGATGGTACGGCGAATCAGATATTCAGCTTGAGGTTCTTCTTTATCAGTGGACGCTCCTTGTAGCTTTGTCAATTGCGCTTGCAAGGCTTGCCTAGCTCTACGCTCTTCTTCCAATTGCAACATGATAAGATCCAGCTTTTGTTCCATGGTAGGCTCGGGTAAATCGTCTTCAGCCATAGGATCATCCATATGTGGGGTAGTCATCCTGTAAAACTCAACAAACCTTTCTCACTCAAAATCAGTTAGCGGGATGAGCGTAGCTCAAATTTGGGGTTACAAGGCTATGTATTTTTGGGTATTTTCTTCTTCAATTCTCAGAAATTCTGCAATATTTCTGTCTCCGTTTGCTGAAAGTACTTCAACGAACTTGTAGATAGGTAGAACAGCTTGCTGCGAACAACTTTCCAGTTCAGAGTTTTTGCATACGAACAAGTCTTCTATGAGTTTTAAGCACTAGTCAGTTCTGATTTAGTCTGACTTGCAGAGTTGCAAACTTAGCAGACTTGCAGAGTTGTGGACTTGCTAGACTTAGGCCGACTTGTAGAACTTGCAGAACTTGATTCCAAGTGACTTACTGAACTTGACTTCTGGAGTGCGTGACCCGGAGTTTACAGACTTGTTTGCCTTAACTGACTTGCAGAGTTTGGAGTGACTTAAGCTTAATGAATTAAGCTTAAGCTTAATAAGCTTAAGTTATGGAAGGAAGGAGTATGGCAGCACGTCGTCAATTTTCATGGGGGGGAGGGGGGCCGTTTTTTCCCACGCGGAATTTTCGGGAGCTCCTCTTGCAAGTCGATTTGATGATTATGAAGCTTTATAAGCTTCTTAAGCTTAAGATTAAGCTTTAAGGTAATAATAAACTTGTTTATGAAGAGATCTTATCTCTGTTTGCAACGACTTGATGAAGAGAATGGATGAGTGGTCCTCCGCCGACAGAGCCTGGTCCTTCGTGATCTGACAGTGGAAACAAGGGTTCTTGATCGCCAGAAGTCTGCCTGTATCGACGGTTCGCGACGAGATTGACTGTAGAGGCCGTTTGTTCCTGGAGCTCCGCCTTCGCCCGAGATTGGTAGCGATTGGAAGCTCTTGATCTCTGCTCCGCTCTGATACCACTGGTGCGCAGATCGGTCGCAGATAGCTCACGTGGTGAATCCCGGAAGGTCCCCAAGAACAAAAGTACTCTACTTTTTAGCACAAAAACCCATGTAAAAGCAAGCACGACATGAGGCAAGAGACAAATTGGGTTCAATCTCCCCCATGCCTTGTGTGAGCGCTTCACAAAGCATGTATTTAATGTATATTTCCAATCTTCATGCTCAAAAATAGCCCAATTACAAAAATATAACAAGCTTTTAGCTTTTGAGTTTGCTTTCTACCAAAAATAAGAAAATAAAGCTAATGGACGGTGCCCATAGAGTCTGGCACGCCCAATCTCAATGTCCAAATAGAAATAACATATCCAGGCGCATAAGCGCATAAAAAATAATAATAAATAATCGATGTCTCTATAGACATAACAAAATATAGGCGTGGCGCCTATCAAAATATAGTCGAAAACCCGCTAGACTCCAATGCTTTCCTCCGCCACTGCTGCTATCTCTACACATCAACTGAAGCATTCACAATCGTTAGTAAAATAACACAATTAAACCGACAAAAGTGAATACCTAGCAGTCTTCAGCTACATAAATAAATCAACTGGTTAGAAATAAATCCTAACCTTAATTTATTACGAGTGCGCACTCTAAACTCATAAACGTTTATTAATTTAATATGCATTTTGCGGAATCACCCGCTATGGAATCACCCATGTACACACTAAATTAATGAAACGCTCGAAAAGGACAGGCGTCCCCATCAACTTCTCGCACAAAGAATCCTCTTTGCGTATGAGCCCCGGTCATCT
The DNA here is from genome assembly GCF_053477565.2 of Lygodium microphyllum. Lineage (NCBI taxonomy): Eukaryota > Viridiplantae > Streptophyta > Polypodiopsida > Schizaeales > Lygodiaceae > Lygodium > Lygodium microphyllum. The sequence continues at coordinate 18,284,253 of NC_141155.1, read as the reverse complement.
AAGTTTACGGAATCCACCGTAAAACCTCACGGAATCCACCGTGGAATATGCCTCCTGGCATCATCTTTAGGTAGGTTCTTCACTCAGTCAGTCCATCTTCACTACTCTGATACCATGTCAGAGTGCAGCAATGCGGAAGCATGGGACCAAGACTAAGAGAAAGAGTGAACACAAAGAGAAGAGAGAGAAAGAAAGAAGAAAGAAAGTTATATTAACATCTTCAAAAGGCCAAATCGGCCTATGAGACCAAAAAATATTACATCCGTGGAGTCTAGAGATCTCCCAGGTCTTAATAAAGCTAGTATCTAATGCTACCAAAGGCTAAATGTAAGAAAGAGAAACTAGGAACCAAAAAAGTGTACATAGCCAATGGTATGAATGTGGTCTGTAGGCCAGATACAGTGTGAGACTGCTCATTGAGTGTGATCATCCCAAAATGTTTCTCATGGGTCTATCTAGCATGGAGAGACTGAAGCGGCAGGGGGTGGTCCCCCGGTGGTGTTGTAGTATCTTCTGTATCCTCCACATATGTCTCCTGTGAGGGCGGGGGCCGGCTAGGCATGGGCGATGAGTTCTGCCTCTCGTGGTGGCTACGTCAAGGGTGGTCCCCCATGGTGGGAGGGCCAATTGGGCTAGAGGGGACTCTGTGGTGGGGGGCAGTTGGTGCTTGGTAGAACTCTGCGATTGTGCGTTGGTGGGCGACTCCTTGTCTCCGCTCCAGGGTTCGTAGAAGGTGTTCCATGTGGTCCCGCAACTCCAATAGAAAGAGCCTGAGGCATCGTTGGCCCTGAAAATCCATCACCCTAGAGAGTGGCCCGAATCCCTCCCTAAACAGGCAGTGGAAGCACCCTCTGATCTCATAGTATACCAGGCATCTACATATGTAATGCTCCTCTATCTTTGGTTCAAGCTGGCATAGCTGAGAGATCCTGTCTTCTGGTGGGAGGAAGTCTGCTCCGTACCTGCCTATTTCGATCCGTAGTTGGTGTGAGGATGTACGGGTCTATCCGATGGCGCATCTTACTCCATGGAACAAGTGTGCATCCATGTACCTTGGGCGGACAATGAGCCCATCTGGGGATATTTGTAAGAAGTGTTTCCGGTAGAATGCCTTCTTTGTCCCTAGGTCCTCTATGGGGGTCACCCATGTCATGGCTGTGTGTACCTGAATGATGTCCGTTCTGATGCAGGTGGGGGCAATATCAGCTATACTGTAGTGGAGGGAGCTGTTCCATGTGTAGCCCATGTAGCCGTAGCCATGCCTTTGTGCGGGCATACCAGCACTCAGTGTCCCCTTGTAGTGCTAGCTATTTGGCTTGACAGGATCTTAGATGTTAGGGAGAGGCATTTGAGATCCAGAACCTTGAGAGAATACCTCGCCAAGTGGAAAGATTATCCCAAAGAGGATGCCACTTGGATGGATGAAAGTACTCTCAACCAACAATACCCCCAGTTCCTCTCGAGATGAGGACATCTCGATTTCTCTAAGGGGGAGAGAATGTAATATTTATGCCTCAAAATATTGAAGATCCGTAATCTATGCAAAAATCAAACTAACATAATCTCTGGCATCGGTAAATGTGGTGGTTAAGTGCTTACCCCGCTCACGCCATGCAGTGAGAAATTTTCAAGTGACCTCCCCGCGACAAATAGACCTTGGCTAAGCACTTACTCTGTGTGCACCATCAAAATCTAGCCCACGTTGTGCGAAAGAGGCCGAGGCTAAAAACCTGCAAGTCCACGCGGGAACACCCTTCACGGGAAAGGAAAATGGATAATGGATAAGAATTTTTGCAAATTTTTTTACTATTAACCCCTCCCCTTCAACTGTTGCATGGCGCGGGAGAGGGAGTGTAAGAGGAGTGATGAGGAGTAGGAGAGAACAGGGGGGGAGGAGGAAGCATGTAAACTAGCCACATGTGTGGCTATCTCCCCCCCCCCCCCCTTAGCCCTATAAAACCACCCCCTCCCCAAGCTTGAGGGAGGGGAGAGAAGAGAGAGAGGATCGTGAGCAGCCGTGCTGCCACCATTGCAATCATGCAGTCCACCAGGCTGTCGCGCCTGCATCATCGCCATCACCATCATCATTATAATCTTCATCCTCATCCACTTCGTCGTCATCCTCTTCATCCTCTCCATTATCGCGTTTTTCTTCTCCACGGCCAGATGTCAATTCGATACATGGAGTGACTCAGAGGAGAGTTGCTGGAACGAAATTACTGCGTCACATGGCCCCCAAACAAAAGACGTGAGGCACACACGCAGGAGCTTCTACTCCGAGTTCGGGTGTGGATAACACCCCGAATCTCAATGCCCAGGTTCTTAGAAATTGGTTCCGCATGAAAGAATGCATTTAAGCATGTCCTTAATTCACATATTCAAGTTAAAATACATTGGGGAATTTATTTCCTTGGATGATTTACAAGAGTTAGTGCATATCGTGCATTTGGGTTTGCTTGCATTTCCAAGTTGCAATCCTAAACGCATATTGCATAGGTTAAAAATATGGAATTGTTTAAATGCATCCTTGTTTTCCTCATGAAAAAGAACAAGCGCATAATGCATTTAGGTAATGATTTCCTAGTTGTGATTCGTAGGAAATAATCGTTGACGTCCATAAAATGTTGTCCAAGTAGTTGCACTGTGCATGAAAGGGATTTATGTACCATGCATATTGCATGCGGTGATAATTACATCCTAGGTTGGGCTGAGTGTCGAAGGACGAATTGAATTGATAATGGTCTCATGGTATTCGTTCATGCATGGAGTCTTTCCATTAAAGATTGTATTTTAGGAAAGAATGCAATTTCATATTAAAGCTTGAATTCAATGCATTAAGCGAAGGGTTATGAGCATAGTTCTTGATGAAATTCAACGTAGGTTTTATAGAGTTAGCCTTAAATTGTGAATCATTAAAGCTTGGTTCCATTGCATCATTATAGTTTTAGCACGAGGGAAAAGAAATGATCATTGAAATTTTTTAGCTGCATAGAAGGAAAAGTCTATGAATCGCATATTTGCATGGAATGTTATGTCCTGCAATTATTTACATCTCTTAGGAAAAGGATTTGCATCTCTTCTAACGAAAGATCTCCTCTTGTCGCGAGACAATTAGATCAGTTAGGTAATTCATTGTAAGGGTGTAACTCAAATGATGACCACTTCAATGCGCTAGGTAGAGCTAAGCCGCGTTAAAATTTTGCTTAGTATCACACTCGAAAAACCGACTTGATAACTCCGACTTCAAAGTTCCTACCCACATTCATGGAATGTTAGGGTTAGTTAGACACCTATACAACAATGATCTAGGGTTTTACCCCAAGGATCAATTGACCAAATACTAGACTTCCTTTTGTATTTAGAAACCCTAGGGCCAAATGTTGTCGGTCTAGTATGGTTAGGGTTGGGTTGGGTCAAGAAGACATCCCAAAACCCTACATCTTGACCAAACATATTTCTTGACCAAAGAATGCCATTTTATGGGAGAAATGATCCCACAAGTTAGGTGCGACACTTGTCTCGTGCAAAATTGCAACGTCGCATGGCTTTGTGTTTAAAACACAAGATATATTTGCCACCCCTTGGAACAAGGTTGGCAGGTTCTAAGTACAAGTTTAATTTGCATGAGGATGAGTAGTCATCCCATTACATCACCCTTCTATGAGGCCGAGTTGCCAAGATAGGGTAATTATGAATTGCCTGGCAAGCAATTGACAAAGCAAGTTAGGGCGACGAGGTTGCCCATGATTTATTGTCTTAGTTTAAGGAACCTAAGGTGTTTGTTAATTTGGGTTAACAAGGTATAAACCCTAACCCAAGGATAAAAGGGAAAACAAACAACAAAACCCTTGGGGATCTTGCCAATTCGCAATTGATCCCGGATCGAATGTTGGATGCATTCGGAGAGAAGAAATATACCTTAGCAGTTGGCCAAATAAATGACCACTAGATTGATTGTGTTTGTACAATTAGGAGCACTTTCTGTACTTCTTTGCTCAAGGAATTAAAGCTGGAAAAATAATTAATGCTTCATGTTGAAGGCCTGGAGGGAGAGGCAGCATCAGTTACCCCGCGACTGTCTACCTGACCCAATCCAAGGGGTTGTTAGCCGCGCCGGGTACGTGGACTGAACCAGCCGTGAGAGGTCTCTCCGTGGGTGCTACTTGGAGCAGGAGGATGCTTGGGTGCCAGGGGGCTCTAGCCATAAATCCCTTGCCTCCGGGTCCTGCACAAGAGGCCGACGTGACTCGAGATTGGAGCTTGAGGCCCGCATACTAGTCTACGGGCAGAAACTTGGAATAGTAATCCCTGAGGACTGCTAGATTGCCTTCGGACAGATTATGGATTGCCTTCGGGTGGATTATGGATTAGCCTTCGGGCTGCATTATGGAATAGCCTTCGAGGTGGATTATACGATGTATTCCAAAGACTGATAAATAATATCAAAGTGTTAAAAAGGAAATCGCTTGACATTGTTTTTTTTTGTCAGTGCTTGAATTACGTGAAGGAACGAGTGAATAATTAGCTAATTAAGGAAGCCGTTTTTGCGTGTCAAACTAAATGTGGTAGGTAATTAGATAACTAAAGCAACCCTGAGGAAAGTGCGGAGGATGTGACCATGGGTCCATCCTACGGAAGGGTGGTCCCAGTTGGTCGGGAACTTTTCTTGAAGGAACTTGGCAGCAAAGAACGATGACCTAGATTCTAGAGTACTAGAGTCCCGATTTATGATGTTTTAGGGGAACGGAATGGGACTATGCCTTAAGGCAGAGAGGTTGAGCTTTGCATCCCTCTCATTTCCCATTCTCCTTGAACCAAGTGCAGCATGAATCCGCTTCGACCCTGTCCTTTCTGCGTAAAGTAGTTTACCTGGGGTTTGACGCTAGCTACCATTCTAGGAAATTGACCACTAGGAAAACCCTGATTCAGGTCGGTCCTAAGTGGGAACGGTCGGAATGCTTCCGCTTCGTGGCAGACTCAGGAAGACCTAGATTGCAAACCTGGTGACATTCCGTGGGAGTGTCGGGTGGCACTTTCTAGACTCTCTTCCCGATGGGCTGCTAAGACATGTCCTACAAGTGAACATGTGGACATGTTACAAGAGTGTACTTGACACTCATTTGAATGTTATACTTTGTACTTTCAATCTTTTCTCTCTTACTCAAGATTATGTTTATGAGTCCAAGTTAATCTATCTTGGAACCTAATTCACTTGAGTAGCAGTCTCAATGTGTTTAGTCTTAGTCATCATATTTCTTATCATTGCTTTTTACCATTCATAGCTAAACCTTGCTCAAGAATTTGTGTTTCTCAATAGGGCAGAAGGTGAAGACTTGTATAAGGAATCTTACTAAATAAAGACTTTGTCTTTTCAAAGAGTTGCCTTCATTGTTTGTGTGTTGTGATTCTAGTTTACATAAATGAATACTTGATTTAAAGGATTAATTAAGGAATCCAATTTTATGTGTACAAATTAAATATGTTAGGTAAGTAGATAAATAAAACTACTCAATCGAGGAAAACAGAAGAGCATGTTCCCTGATAGATCTGTTCTAAGGTAGGGTGGTCTTAGTAAGTTGAGAGCTTCTCATAAATTCATTACATTAAAATGTAGGAGAAATTGACCCTCAAATCAACCACAACCATTAACTCTATATCATTTTAGGGGGGTGGAGTGAGACTTTAGCTTATGGGCAGAGGGGTTGATGTTTTTATATTCCCCCTTGTTTCTTACTCTCCTTGAACCAAATGATATGAGTCAGCTTCAACTTGAGTAATTAGTACAAGCACTTTCTCAAGACTAACACTATATAATTCCAAATAGGAGACTTTAATTTATATAGAAAAATGAAAAAATTCAAGTCTATTCTCATGGGAACTTCTAGGACCTTTTGATGTGAATTTGACCCAAGAAAGTCTAGGCAATTGCCCTTGTGTTATTCAAAAGAGTATCGAGCAGTGTACCTATGGGAAATCATCTCAAAGAACCACTAAATTGTGCCACCAAAGAAACATCAAGCAGGCATGTCACACCATGTTATATTATTTGTCTTATGTATTAGTTGCATCATTGTATCTTGTGTGGCTAATGCTTGAATTAGACATGGTGAAAATATATGGACTCTTGAGTCTACTCTAAATGCCATAAATTATACAATTTTGGTTATGTGATATGGCAAGGTTTATGATTAAGTGCTATTTTATTTTGTAAATATTTTAAACTAAATATAAAGTTTTTCCATTTTTATCGTGTAGCTTATATTAACTTTTATATGACTCAATATACATAGATTTAGAAGTAAATGGATTCTTGGATGCATGGAGGATACAATTTGGTTGCATTAATTGATAGGTTTCATGATCAAGCACCCTTTTATTGTGTGATACATTGTAGTTATTTTATATTATAATTTACATACACTCAAGCATTGAATATTTGAAATTTCTCATCCATATAACAATAATTCTTGTGTACTTCAGTAGAACAATATCTAAGAAGACTCATTGTTTATCATGATTCATCTATGCATTGGAATTATATCGCATGTTTTCACAACCAACCTATGGATTAGACTTGGAATTTGCTATTTGGAGTATTTTATGATTCATAATCACTTTAAAGTTTGTAATTAATATATGGTTGAAGCTTGTATATCTATCTAATATGTTTATTTTGAATCATTAAATATATATAATTTTAATGAAGAAGACAGGAGAGAGGTGAGAGAAGGAAGGAGACTATAGAGAAGGGAGAGAAAGAGAGAGAACAAGAGAGAGAAAGGATATTAGAAGAGAGAGTAAGACAAGAAGACAGAAAAAGAGAGAATGGAATCCATGGAAGCTAGAAGGAAGGTGAAGAGTAAGTCCTTGATAATACATCGATGCCCTAAAACTGGGTCTCTTATATATTTTATACCTCAGTCAGTGTAATTGGGTATGTAACCCTTGGTTCTTGAGCACTTTCACTCTTTATAGTAATTTATAATTTGAATCATGCCCCAATCATGCTTCCATATCCATATGCATTTATCATATGGAAATATACAAATAATCAATGAAGCTCATTAAACATAATCCATATTTTTCTACTACATACTTTACAAAAAATATCAACAAATATCATCACAAAATTTATAATTAATATACTTTTTTCCCTCGAAATTTTTTGACCCCAAAATATTTTGCCCTCAAAAATAAAAATCAATTGGAGGGACATGCTACAATGGCTAAGGAGTGTGGCTATAGGGTACTACTTTGATCAACATTACAATGAGAGAATTTGATGGATGGGGGAGCTCATATCCAAGGATAATTGGGACAATAGGGCTATATATAGATGATATTCATGAATTGGGTATGGACACAAGGGGATGATACCATCCATTCATCATAAATGAAGTCTTGTAGACTATGGACATCATGCTATCCACCATAGGACTATTGGGGTAAATTGGTCATAACCTAGTTGGGGCATGCCACATGTCAAAAGGGTGCTTATGACAAGAATTTTTAGTCTATGTATGAATCTCTTGGCTATAATTAATGTAGGTACAAAATAGTTCTAAAACAAAATGCTATCTATATTTAATCTAGGGTCAAAAAGGGCATATCTAACTAGACTTTAGCTTTTTTGGACCTCTTTCAGGTGGGATAACTCCTCTAAAATAGTGGTTGGTTGCCAAGAGGCTTCTTTCAATGGTAGGATTTTCCATTTGATGAGGTATTCCTTGATGGATTGAGATCTAAAATGCTTATCTCGCTACCCAATGATTGCCTCAGGGATATACTAAATGATACCTTCTTTGTTTATGGGGGATAACTTGTCCACATAATCTACTAAGGTAAGAATGAAGGGTTTCAGTTGGCTAGTACGAAAAACATTGTGAATCTTGGTGGTGGAGGGGAGTTCTACTTGATAAGTCAAGTCACCAATTCTCTTTATGATTTAGTAGGGGCCATAGAGTCTATGGTCCAACTTGTTATTTTTGCCATCCTTGAAAGTAGACTAATGAAACTTTGGAACTTTTAGTAGAACCAACTCTCCCTCTGGGGATTTCATGTGCCTTCTTCTCTCATCAACATAAATATTCATGTGATCTTGTGCCTTGCAAAGATTCCACCTTACATTACACAAGTAGGGTCTGCATGCACTCTAACTCCTCTTTGCTCTGAGGGTCTATCTTATTAGTGAATAGATCCATAGGGAGGGGAACCTCATACCCACATAGCACCTCAAAATGAGAAGCCCCAATGCTAGAGGATGGAGTTATTATAAGAAAAATTGGTTAAGTGGAGCTACATATCCTAACTATGTTTTATATTGTGGCAAAAGTTACCTTAGATAGGTTGCAAGCCATTTATGGATACTCTCGATCATCTGACCATTAGTCTATGGGTGATATGTGGTGGATGAAGCAAAAGTGTGATACCCATAGATGTGAAAACCTCTTGCTAAAATTTTCTTATAACTTAGTATCCTTGTCATACATTATGACCTGTCAAAGTAACCCATGCAATTTAAACACATTCTTTCATGAACTGAGTGGCCAATTGAGATGTGGTATATTGAGTTTTAGTGGGAATAAAGTGGACATCTTTATTGAGCCTATCAACTACCACATATATCATATTCCATCCTTTCTTAGTTACAGGTAGTCTAGTAATAAAATCCATAGTGATATGTATCCATTTCACTTCAAGAATAGGCAAGGGTTACAAGAGACTAACTGGTCTAAGCATGCTATTCTTTTTTTGTATCTATGGAATACAACTAGACACAAAATCTTTGACATCTCTCCATAGACTGTTTTTGTGAAAGATCTTGGTAATCCTATCATATGTTTTGAAAATACCCAACTGCAATTGTAGGGCAAGAATGCATCTCTTCCATGATCTACAGTAGTGTGAAGGGAGAAGTGTGGGGGATCACAATCTTGCCATGGGACCATATGAGTCCATTCTTGAGCTGATATGTGATGAAGCAAATTAGCCACATTAGTTCACTTACCTTTACCAAAATAAACCACGTAAATACCTTAGCCATGATGGTACTAGGGTTTACTATAAAAAGGCAAGAAGTGCTAATGTAGGGATCTTTTTTTGACACTGACACTACTTTGTGAGATCTCTTATCCATCACCATCTTGGGTTGAGTACCAAGATTTGTTTCTTGTGTATTTATTTTAGCTTCCATAGCTACGTTGTGCTATGGTATAATGGAAGATGTCAATGGCATGGCCATGATTGAAGCATTTCATGTTATTTCCTATTATTTTCTTAGTTCAACTCATTGGTTTTCTTGTTGATTTCCATGGTAGAATAGGCCTTCTTTACATTGGTATCAAACCAATGTTTAGATCCTATCCAGAAGTCATTTTCATGTATTAGATCTAGTTGCAAGGACAAGGGAGTGTAAATCGCAATTCAAATTTAGTCACAAAAGTTAGTTCTTCCATAAGCATGGTTAGACATGGAGATATGTCACAAACTATGACTAAGATGGAGGTTCTTGGCATAACCTAGTGGATAACGGTAGGCTCTAGCTATTTTGGCAAGTCGGGACCAAATTTGAAGGGTATTTTGAAGATTGGACGACAAATTGGGCTCAGTGGACTTAGTGAAGACTGTCTTTTCTTCTACTTTTCTAAAGCAAGGTTTCCCTTTCCCCTTCCAAGCTTCACCTAGAGTTTCCATGGAGAAAATCTGCATCTCTCTCTCTCTCTCTCTCTCTCTCTCTCTCTCTCTCTCTCTCTCTCTCTCTCTCTCTCTCTCTCTCTCTCTCTCTCTCTCTCTCTCATGACTTCTATCACCTAAAAGGCTTCCATATTTTGAATCCTTCCATCAAGAGGAGCCTAAGGAGTATGTCTCTCATTGTTTGGAATGCCAACAAAATAAAGATTCTTCTTTATTACCACCCGGCCTCCTTTATCCCTTGCCAATTCCACAAGGAAAGTGGACCAATATCTCTATGGCTTTCATTACGGGCCTCCCTACCATAAGGCATGGTTGGAATATTATCTTTGTTGCTATGGACAAACTTGCCAAATCAGCCCATTTTATTCCAACAAAGATGTAGTTTTCAGCAATAGCTGACCAATTTATGGAAGGAGTAGTCAAGCTACATGGAATGCCTTTGACGATTGTGTCGAATAGAGATACTAGATTCATGGGAAATTTTTGGAAGATTTTGTTTACTTCCATTGGCACTACTCTCACTCCAAGAAGTGCTTACCACCCTCAAATCAATGGCCAAACCAAGAGGGTTAACCATTGGGTAGAAGTCTACTTAAAACACTTTTGTCTCATGGCACTCAATCTTCTTGGGATAATTGGTTGCATCTTGTTGAATTTTGTTGCAACAATACTTATCATATGAGTATTGGGATGGCTCCATTTGAGGCACTCTATGGATACAAGGTTCAAATTCCTTCAGTCATGTTTCATGAAGAGGTAAATCCAAAAGCAAAGGATGAGCTAGAGAGAATGGAGATGCGTATGAAGAAATGTAAAGAGAATATAAGGAAGGCACAAGATGTCATGAAATCCTATGCTAATGATAGGAGGAGGCACATGGAATTTGATATTGGAGATTGGGTCTTTTTGAAAGTTCCCAGTCTCATTATGCTTCCCTCAAAGGAGGGCACAACAAGCTGGCTCACATGCTTTATGGCCCATACTTGGTGTTGAAAAGGATTGGAGAGCTTGCATATAAGCTCCAATTAACTTCTACTACCTGCATGCATAATGTCTTTCATGTATCACAATTGAAGAAATATGTTGGCCCATATGCACAAGTTATTGAAGAGCTTTCATCACTTGAGAATGTTCTTAAGAACCAAACACTTACTGAATTTCTGATCAAATGGAAGGGGATACCTATGGAAGAGTTCACTTGGCAACTCTCTTCGTATTTGGATGATTTCCCATGGCTCTTGCAAGAAGAATTATGATAGTCTGTGCAAGAACAACTTGATGTATAAAAATACTATCATGAATTAAATTTCCTCAGCGACATAAAAAAGGGTTTTGGATTGTATAGCTTGATGACTTAGGTTGTATACTTCATTTTTATACCTCAAACACTCAATTTGGACACTCCAATCAAAATTTATGGCAGTTTTATGAATTCAACCTTGTTTGGATATAGCAAGCAATCATTTCATTGTTTCAGGTTCATTATGGGATTTCTTCATGGAAAGTTCTTCCACATGCTTATGGACCTTCATCATCGACATGATTTTCTTCATTAATGACTTATCTATCACTCCATTATCTTCATTTTTTACGACAAAACCATCTTTGTTGGGAAGGGATGGTTTGTAATGAAGTAAATTAGCCACATTAGTTCACTTACCTTTACCAAAATAAACCATGTAAATACCTTAGCCATGATGGTACTAGGGTTTAATATAAAAAGGCAAGATGTGCTAATGTAGGGATCTTTTTTGACATAGACACTAATTTTGGGAGATCTCTTGTCCATCACCATATTGGGTTGAGTACCAAGATTTATTTCTTATATCTTGATTTCATCTTCCATGGCTATGTTGTGCTATGGCATAATGGAAGATATCTATGGCACGGCCATGATTGAAGCATTTCATGTTATTTTCTTAGTACAACTCATTATTTTTCTTATTGATTTCCATGGTAGAATAGGTCTTCTTTACATGATATTGGGATTTTGCTCTCATTATCCCATGCTCTAATTTCTAAAATACGTGGTTGAATTTATCATTAAGCAAGTAGGTCTCATAGAATTCCTCAATCCATTCACTTTGTGTTGAGATAGCAAGCACAATATACATAGATATTGATAATGGAGCACCTAATTAGATAGATCTACATGCCTACATTTAGCATATTGATGGTCATTATGATCCTCACATGGCCACTAAATTATCACTTATTATATTTGGTTTGTTGTACCTACCTACAAGTGGCATAGTTATAGTACCAGCCAATTAGTATGGTCAATTATGCACTCTTTGACTTAGTCGGCCACTTTCCTTTATGTTGTATCTTACCTATACTTTGTGTACATTGTATTTTGTGAAAAAAATAAGAAGAAAAAACCAACATGAAAATTTTTTGGCCTCCATCTCTCCTCTTGTATGTATGGTGTGTGTTTTCCACAACAGCTCAAACAAGTCGCCCCATCACATGATTTGTGACATGGTATTAGAGGGGCACCATTAAGAGATGATGATTTTGAAGGCTGAAGTGAAGGACAAGAAGCAAGGATTCAAGCAAGTAAGAAGCTCTCCCATTCTTCTACTCTTTCTCTTGGATAGTACTTATGTAGGAACCTAAAGTAGGGCATAGTAAAAATATCAAATTGCTATGAGATTTGGTGTGCGAGTAGAGCACTCCAAGAGTTCCAAGTTTGGTTCATGGATTTCATTTAGAAATTAAATATCAATCTTTTATTGCATCTCATTTGAATCACATGAAAGTCTTGTTAACTTAATTTGTAAGAATTGAACTCAAAATTGAAGAAGGCATTGCTATTGGTATCTCACTTAAATTTGTACCTCAAGGGAGGATGACCATGTGTTCACTACTCTTATCAATATGCCCTCTCTTGGGCTAGTTGAAGTTGAAGCCTCTTTTAGAAGAAGAGAAAAGTTTGAAGTTCAAGTGAGTATTCAATCTAACTGCTGTGAGTATGAAGCCTTCTCCACCAAATCCAACTTCAAAAAGAAGAACAAGGTCAATCACAATGAGCCCATTCTATGTGACTTTTGTCATAAACCTAGTCATAAGGATAACTAGAAAGAGAGATGAAAAGGTACTTCTTATGAAGATAGTTCAAAAGAGTGATGAATAAGGAAGAGAAGACAAGGAAGTGAAACTAGAAGAAGAAAGGTATAATGATCCCTTTCCATGACCTTCAAGATATTAGATATGCTCAATGGCCCATCCTCAAAAGGTGCCACCAATGATCCATGGTGCTCTAAGTTGTAAGGACCCCATTATAAGGAGAAGCTATGTGTGAGCTTAGGTCCTAACTTATACGTCTAAGATAAGGTCTATGTGACCAAATGGCAAAAATATGACTTTTGTGGATCTATCCTTTAGGCTAGATAGAGTAGTTATGTTGCTAACAATTTGAGGTACAATGCATCAAGTTTTGGATGTGGGAGTTATCAAGGACCACTATTTTGGGGTTGGGAGGCCACGGAAGCAGCCCATGGTTAGGGGGTATTAGGGGGGCTAGCAACTCCCTTGACAAGGGTTTATAGAGTATTCCATGGTTGACTAGGAAAGGTTTATAATATGGTCAAACAAGCCGACTAGACTTCCTTCACATGCTATAAACAGAATATCCCTCCAAATCCATCCTCAATCTATCTTTCACCCAAATAGAGTTCTTCAAGCTAGCCTTAAGCACTTTTCGTATCATCTATTTGGATCACCATCTATACTTTATAAGAAAGTACATGAATAGAAAGATCCATCTTTGTATCAATTCATTTAAAATTAAAGAAGTTTCTATTCTTCTCATAGGTATCAATGACGGTAATTAGGTTGGCTAAGAACACATCCCTAATTGTGGTTCATTCCTTTCTTCACTCAGTTATCGTGTGGTTCGAGGCTGTTCACTTCTTAGTATTGGGTTTCTTGGTTTGTTTTCATGGTCCCAAGGGTTTAACAAGTCCTATAGGTGGGTTCCTTTCTTACCCCGATTCCCCTTTAGTGTGTTCCTTGTTAATTAATTCACTTCACAAGGTTATGCTCACTCACACACTTGGATGGTGCAATGCAAGGTGAACTCTACACAATCAGACTTTCAACTTTTCTCATGCATCTAAGTACTTACAATGCAATATGCAACCTTCAATGAAATCATTCTTACACACACCTTGCCAATCAATTCCATACAATTGCATCTCTTTTACACAAGTTGTGACCACACTTGATAGTCAATTTTGATCCTCTATGGGATCTTGAAGTGTGGTCCACCTAGGTAGTCAAATAATGTCTCTATTGGGAAGTAAATTGCAAGTGACCAACTGATTTGGTCAATTCTTGGGCTTTTCAATGTAAATTTTTGTGTTAGTCACCTCTATGGTCACAGTTGTAGATTTGGAATCCGGCTAGGTCATGTGGTAATTAGCTCACAACATTTGGTATGTTTGGGGGTCTAGATGGTCCTTAAAAATGTATTTTAGTTTAGGTTGTCTACAAATTTGGATGTCTGAATTATAGGTCTTTGTCTGTTTGAGTCCCAAACTCAACCATCTAAGTGGTAAATTTGGCCATAATCAGGTGTGAATTGGACAGGGGTGCCCATCCGAGTCCAAGAGGGTGCATCCAAGTGGAGAATTCGACCATCCGAGCATCTGAATGAGAGTTATCCAAGTGCACTAACTCGGTCATCTAACTATGACTATCCAAGTTTGAGTGAGATTTTTCTAAGAGGATGAAAGCGATTTGGTTGTCTGAGCATCTAAGGTGCCTGGGGCATTGTCGAGTGGTAGGGAAACACTAAATGACAAAAATGATGATAAATGCCTTACTAAATCACATGTGCACCTAGCTATGATCCTATCCTTATTTCTCAATCAATAAGGAAGGTTCTCAACATACTTGGAATCGCTAAGAGTGATGATATAATGGATTTCTACTTATGTTACTCTCTTGACCTACTGCTCTCTCTTTCAATCTCTCACATGACAAAATGAGCTCTTCTCCCCTTTTCTCTTTTTTTAATGTTCTCTCTTTCTTGCCTTACTCTCTATTTTCCTTCTGAGATATACAAAATCTATTTTCTTTTCTTTTCATGCCTCCTTGCTTCTTGGTTGTTACAGAAACTTATGTTTTCTTTCTTTTTCCTTATTTCCTCAACCTTAATGCATCCTACTAATGAAAACATGCTAAAAGGCATGGATCTAGAGCATGGCTATGGTGGATGAAAGAGAAAGAGAAGATTCATGATAGCATTGACTTACAAACAATGACTGTCACACAAGTGCATTAGTTTCCAAGATGGAAGCTTGGACTCATAAACACAATCTTGTGTGTGTAGACAATGACTCTGAGACTGAAAGGAAAAAAAGTACAATGACATTTCATTCAAATGATAGGCAAGTACAATGATTTATAATCTTCTGGATAGGTAGAACTTTTTGGCACTATGCTTATGGGATTATGTCCCTTCTTCTAGATTGCCTGCATTTTCCTTGACCTAGCTGCTCCACATAAAGAGGCTACACTGGGTGTGATTGCCTAATTCTCAACACCTTCCTCAATCACAACCAAAAAGGCACAAAGTGTGTAGAGGCTTTAGTGAGCAACCACCTGCAAAGTGTCGGTACACCACAAACATGGTAAGCATCCAGAGGCTATCGCAAACAAAGCTAAGTTTGGGTACCAAATACATGGTGGACATCCAAAGGTTGTAACAGGAGCTTCACAGAGTGTACAAGTGAGGTTACATGAGGATTTTACAATATTATGAAAAGGAGCATTAGAGCAAGGTTATACAAGGCTTCAAAAAAGTCTATCAAAGTAGTGTGAATAGAAGGACTGGTGAGGCTTGTCCTTCTATTCCTAATGGTCTTCTTCTTCTTCTTCTTCTTCTTCTTCTTCTTCTTCTTCATGTCCATGGTTTTCTTCTTCTTTCACAGCTGCAAAATAGGCCTTTTGATGCATTTTTCTAGCATGATAGAACTTTTCAGTATGTTTGGTCCTTTTGAAAAAATCACAAACTAGTTGGTCCTTTTTGCCTTTGTATTTGTTACTAACATACAACACTTGTTCATCCTTAGATGTACTTGGCTCTTATTTATTTTTTATCTTCTTTTCTTCTTCAAACAGGGACGCCTAAATGTCGACAAGTTTAGGATTTGGCATGTTGATTAAAGTAGTGGAGACATTATCATAATCTGGAGGCAGACTTTTTAGCAAAACACCAATGCATACATCTTCATCCATTTTAATGTTGATCCCTACAAGTGTTGGGTTAAGAGACTTTCCATGTAATTCAGATGTGTTGCAAGAGATGTGTTAGCTTTCATGTCCAGTCTAAAAAAATCAACTAATAAACCATACTTTGAAGACTTTGACTGTGCACCAAACAAAGTATCCAATCTTTTCCAAGTGTCATGGGACGTGTCACAGGTATCCAGATGGTGAATATAGCTATCATCCAGTTCAAGCTTTCTGATGGCTTGAGCCTTGTCATTAGTTTTCTGCCAGGTAACTACAAGAGTTGCATCCCAGGGCTTCTTCTCTCCACTAGTGATGGCTCATAGGTGTTTCTTCATTAGGATGATCTTTATGCATGTTTGCCATGTATGAAGCCTGACTTTTTTGAAGCCACATGTCAGAGAGTCTTTGCCCATGCTATAATGACTAGAACACCAAAAAATCAGCACCAAAATTCTCAAAAATGATTTGACTTTGTTTGTGTCAAGAGACCACAAGCAATGGTAGTGTTAAATAGTATCAAGAGATACTAATTGAACTTAATTAATGACCTTGAATCCTTCAAATATTCCCATCATTACTGCTTTGATGGGTGAATCTTTTTGGAAACTTACTAAATCAACATATCAAAGTGGAAGGCACTTGGTTCAAGTGGCAGGAGTGAGAAAATGTAGTGTTTTATTAGCTTCAACCCAAATGGCTATGGCTTCATGTTTAGGGTTTCAGGACACCAGCCTGATTTTTCACTTATTGCAACTCACAAAGATGACCAATTTGAAAACCCTTTGAGTGGGAGAGACCTTAGGTATAGAGATTCCAAAGCCCTATGGCATCAGTGGAAATTACACTGCATGTGGGAGAGAAAGCCATACAAATAGACATGGGTGTAAAATAGGCAGCGATGAATTTGTGAAATTATGGGCTCAATACGAGGCAATGTTGATGGTTGAAAGTGATAGGAAGTTTCCCCTTGAGTAGAACAAGAGATTCATAGAAGGAACTTCAATGAGATATGCCTTGATTTGAGAGATATGAAAGACCCAAGCAAGGTAGGTGCAGGTTGGCTATGGCTGCCATGAAGGTAGGGATTATAAATGAAGTTGGAATTGAAATCAACCACTTGGATTGATCTGAACACAAAAGGGGAGCTGAGAAAAGAATTTTCAGAGTTGATCCATGCTCACCATGGCTCTGATACCATGTTGAAATGCATGGAACTAGCACATGGCTATGCGGCAGATGAAAGAGAAAGAGAAGACTCATGATAACATTGACTTAGAAACAATGATGGTCACACAAGTGAATTAGGTTCCAAGATGGAAGCTTGGACTCATAAACACAATCTTGTGTGTGTAGACAATGGCACTAACTAAAATGACAAAAAGTACAATGACATTTCAATAAATGATAGGCAAGTACAATTCTTTATAGTCTTTTGGGTAGGTAGCACTTTTTGCCACTATGTTTATGGGATTCGGTCCCTTCTTCTAGATTGCTTGCATTTTCATTGGCCCAACTTCTCCATACAAAGAGGCTACACTGGGTGTTATTGCCTAATTCTCAACAAAAAACCATTACCACTAATCCAACTAACATTCCTAAATCTTCCAAAACCTAAACTATATGGCAAAGGAGATCGAATATCTTCTGACTTCCTCGCTTCCTATCTATACTAAGCACTATTTTGAAGATGAACTCCTACGTTGGTGCTCAATTTAGAGCACACAAGTACTCAAGCTTGAATCCATTGGTCCAAGCAAGAAAATCAAACTATCGTTGCTATCACTAGCAACTATTGAGACCCTAAAAACCGCTTATCAAGTCAATCATTTCAAGCGAGTGGTAATGGCTACCTCTCACATAGCCATGTATGCTCTCACACAAGGATGTAGTGAGATTATTGTTTGATTTTTGTAGTACTCTTCCTCAAACCCTTTAATGGCTTCACAATCCATGGTGCTAGCTAAAGCAAGATCCATCTCCATGCTCCAACCTCCAACCTCCATAGCCACACACACGAGAAAAGAGAAGAGAAGAAGGTGAAGATGAGTATAATGTGCCCGCCTAACAGCTATCCAAGCACGTTCTTAGCAGTCCATTGAGAAAAGAATCTAAGTGTCGTTGCCTAGAACTCCCATGGAATGTTCCAGGGTTTATTTCCTAGGGTTTCTGGAGTCCGCTTTGCAACATAATGTTTGCAGGACAAACCCACTAGGATTGACCTGAAATCTGGGTTCCTAGAGGCCAAGGTCTCCTAATAGCATTCTAGTGTGGGATCCTGGACATCCTACTTTACGCAGAGATACCCAAGCCGAAGCAGACCTATGCTGCACTTGGTTCAAAGAGAATGCAAAACGAGAGGGAGGCCTCGCTCAACCTCCCTGCCCATAGGGCATAGTCCCATTCCGATACCCTAAAATGGCATGAGTGGGGTTCCAACTTAACGATTCCTAAAGGTTGAATGTCGATAGAAAAGAAGGCTCCCAATTCTCTGGACCACCCTACCATAGGACGGACCCATCGGGGATTCCGCCCACCCGCTTCCCTCAATGGGCATTCTTTAGTTACCTAATTAGGTCCTATCACATTTTTGTGGAACATTTAAAAATAGCTTTCTTAATTAAGCCTTTTAGGAAATAGGGTTTATTTGCGTAACTTATGGCACTAACACAAAAAAAATTCAGGCAAGTTCTTTGGAAGTAAACTTTATATTATCATCTTAAACTGAAATACAAGTCTCGTCCAAAAAGGACGGATTCTGCAATCTGTGGAGATGTGTCTTATTTCCTCCAAGTTTCTGCCCTTGCACTAGTAACAGGGCCTCAAGAATCCATCTCCAGTCACATAGATCATTTGAGTAGGACCTGGAGGGCAGGGAATTTATAGCAAGAGCCCCCTGGCATCCAAGCATCTTCCTACATTCAAGCTAACCCATGGAGAGACCTCTCGTGGCAAGTTTGGTCCATGTTCCCGTCGTGGTTATTTGGAACCCCCTTGGCTAGGGTTGGCAACCAGCTGGGGGTAGCTTGGTGTGCCCTCCTTGAATTCAACCTGAATCATTAATCAAATTTTATTTTGTGAGCTTGAGTCATACATTCATTTTTCAGACATTGAGTGTAGATTTACAGGCACAAACAATCAATGAAGGCGAGTGCTCAAGACATCTGCTAAGGTGGAGTCCTCATCTTTGACGCTAGCATCGCCCTTCTTGGTCTTTTTTGCCTAGGCGTCATTTTCCATTATTTTCTGAGGGATAGAGAATACGCTCTTTCTGACCTCACTACTATGTATTAGGGTAGAGCAATTACACCACTATAGTTTCAGATTTACGGCTCCCCTAGGTTACTATCCTTTGGTCCCTATCTTAAGATCTTGGTCTAGGGTTTTGTTTGGTCAATTGGTAATCATCTTTTCCATCTTAGAACTCTATTGGGTTCTAAGTTCACCATAGGGTCTCCTCCCTTCAAGATAATAGGAACTTGTATTTACTCCTCTTACAAGTCAAGCGTAAACCAAGTCTATTTACCATTCCAAAATAGTTACGAGCATCGAATGTAGCTTGGAGAATAGTCATTCTCCTTCTCGGTACTACATTATTTGAGCTTCCTTGTGTTACCTCTGAGATGTTTCATATTCTAAAAATGATATACCTAAGTGTGGTTTGGGTTCATCACGGTTGGCTATTGGGGTAGAGACCAAAGAGCGTGCTGACTCCAAGTCAAAATATAGTCGTAAGGACAAATCAATTTATTTGCGACTAAGGTCCTAGCTAGATCAAGCTAAATCTTGGCTTCGCTTATCGGCCAGGACTTCATTTACCAAACCATTCCTTTCAAATAAGCTCAACATTTCACATGCGCATCTTAATCTACCTTTTTAGATGCATATCCCATTATGTGGTACACTTGAGGCTGTTCATGATGCCATGCAAGTCCCAATGCGTCTTCCCTGAGTTGTCGATGCGATGCGAGGTCCATATTCATAAAAATCCATTCCAGTACATTTATGCAACTCAAAAGGCATGACCTAATTACTCAAATGTGAGTGTACATGCATTCATTGTAAATTCAAGTTAATTCTCTACGATGGTCTATGGAGTACAATGAACCTATATGGAATATTTATGTGCCCCGATAATCTATGATGCATCTGTGGAACTTAGATTCTAATACTTGACTTGTTTCCTCTATAACCATAGATACTCAATCTATTTTTGACAACTCATGATTATTAAACCCTTTTTGGCTACCTTTCGAAATATGCAAATTACCCGATGCAAGGTATGACCTTTTTCCTGATGATACCTATGCTTAAATATTTGATTTCAATTTTCTAGACACAGTAGAGGTACCTCATTTTTGAGAATCGAGTTAGCATTTCTGCCTAATACATCGTTCATGTTGATAGTGGCATCTTTGCTCGATCCTTCTCTTGTAGTCGTGGCTTTTCCAGTTACTTGGGAGAACTTGCACTTTGGGGCCATTTTGGAGTTGGAAGCAACCTTCACTTCCTTTGAAGAACTCCTTGGTGCCAAAGTTCCCTGCGCTCGCCTTGACTCTCGCAGTCTCTAGAGGCAGTCGATGGAGTGACTACGGGACTTGGAGTGAGGAGAAGCAGTACTCGGGCCTTTGCCCAATAAGGGAGTTATTCTTGAACCACTTCTCTCCCTCTCTTACTCTTCTTTACTCTAGATTTCCCTTCCCTCTCCTCTATCTCTCATTCTCTCCTTCGCTACCTCTCCCTCTCCTTCTCTTTCTCAACATTTTGGTGAAAAAGGGGGGAAAAGGGGGGGAAAAGAGGAATAATGGGTCTCCTGAAAGAAAAAGGGGAGGAAAATGAGTTATAATGGAGGGGGTGTTGGTTAAGGGGGGGGACGAAAGAAGAAGATTATCCCCCTTGTCAAGGGGGGGGATTTTTATAGGGAGGGAGGGAGAAGGGTATTACAAGGAAGGGGTGTGACATAAGTCCCCCTTCCTCTTCCTCCACTCAGATCACCAGAACGGCCTTTCCACCATGCAATCATTAGTTATGTCCAACTCCCTCCCTCATCTTGTAGTTCAACTCCTCATCCATTCTGCGCTTCAACTCCTCCTGCCTTCGTCGACATGCAGTTGAACTCCCTCTCCCTTCGCCAACCAGATGGCGTCGACAGGGAGAGGTGATGAAAGAAAATTTTCATTTTTTACATTATTTTTCTAATAAAAGGGGGGATTGACGACGACAACAAAACGGGAAAAAAAAAGGGGGGACGATGTTAATACGGTGGCAACCTGTTACATCCTTCCCCCCTTAAGGAATCGAGATGTCCTCATCTCGAAAGGAATTGGGGGTATTGTTGGTTGAGAGTACTCTCGTCAACCCATGTGGCATCATCTTCTGGATAGTCCTTCCACTGGAAGAGGTACTCTTTGAGGATTCTACTCCTCAAACTCTTTTCCCGAGTGTCTAGGATTCTATTTGGCCAGAGCTCAAGGACTCCTTGGCTTGGCATTACAACTTGTTGATCATTGAGTACATGGCTAGGATTGGATACATATTTCTTTCGTAGGCTAACATGGAATACATTGTGAAACTTTACGTTCTCGGGGAGTTGGAGTTTGTAAGCATTGTAATATCTAGAGTTTGTAATACTAGGGAGTTGGAGCTTTAGATATTGCTAGATTGTTATAAGGAACTCTTCTTGGGTCGTACCCGAATAAAAACCATATCTCCTTGTTTGAAGAGTTGCTCTTGTCTATTTAGATCCGCATAAGCTTTCTGCCTATCCTTGGCAGCTCTAATATCTTGTCTAATGGCCTTGACCTGCTCATCCATCTCCTCAAGCATTTTTTTGGAAGCTTCTACCCTCAAGGTAGGATCTGAAAAATTCAATGGAGTACGGAAATCATGCCCATACAATGCTTGAAAAGGTGTCATTTGAATGCTTTGTTGGTAAGAAGCATTATAGGCAAACTCTACCAATGGTAGATATTGGAACCATTTCTTGGGTTTGCAACAACAATATGCCCTAAGATTGACTTCAATGACTTGGCTGACTCTCTCCGTTTGGCCATCAATTTGAGGGTGATAGGCTGTACTGAAACACAGCTAAGTCCCAATGGCCTTGAATATCCCTCTCCAAAAATGAGATGTGAAGAGGGAATCACGGTCACTAATGATCCTTCTAGGCAACCCATGGAGTTTGAATATCTCCTTGATGAAAAATCTAGCAATATCTGAATCTTTATAATTTGTCTTAACTGGAATGAGGTGTGCAACCTTAGTGACCATGTCTACTATAACCATAATTGAGTTGTATCCTCCTTGGACTAAAGGTAACCTAACAACAAAGTCCATGCTAATGAATTCCCACTTCATATGGGGAATGTCAAGAGGTTGTAACTTCCCAGGCATCTTGACATGTTCTACTTTAATGCGCTAGCAAGACAAACATTCCTTGACATATTTGAGCACATCTCCCTTAAGCCTTTCCCAATGATAGCTCTTCTTGACTATGTTAAGGGTCTTGACATATTTGGGATGGCCTGAAAAGGGGGAATCGTGTGCTTCCCAAAGTATCCTTTGTTTGAGTTTCTTAGTTGAGGGTATGCACAATCTTGTCCTAAAGTAGGCAAGCCCCTCATTGACAAAAAATTCTTGATACTTGAACTTAAGTTTGGGGTTTCAGTCCTTTTCCAAAATCTCCTTCATCATCTTCAGATATTCTAGGTCATGGCTAGCTTCCTCCTTTGCTAATTCAAGGATAGGGTTGCTAGGCATTGACACCATAGTTGCCAATGGTACTACCATCAAGGGTTCCTCCATAATAAGAGAGTTGAGGAATGCCTTGCGACTTAAGGCATCATTGACTATGTTCTCTTTGCTAGGCCGATACCTAATTTCAAAGTCATATTCTTGCAGAACCTCAATCCAACAACGTTGCCTCATATTGAGGTCCAGGTCTGGGTGAAGATCCATTTAAGGCTCTTATGGTCCATGACCAAAGAGAATTTGTTGCCAAGTAGATAGTCTTGCCAAAGCTTGAGAGCATGAATAATTGCTAATAGCTCCAGGTCATGGGTAGCATAATTCCTTTCATGGGTCTTTAGCTTCCTCGAATAATATGCTATAGGATAACCTCCTTGCATTAATACACAGCCTAGTGCAAGTGAACTAGCATCCATGACAACTTCAAATTCCTTGCTCAAGTCAGGGAGCTTTAGAGTTGGTGCTGTCACTAGGCTATGCTTGAGCTGATCAAAGCTTGATTGTTCAGTGGGCATCCACGCTATGGCAACTTACTTCTTCAGCAAATTTGTAAGGGGTACTACGATTAAAGCATAGTCCTTAATGAAGATCATTTACCAACTTGTTAATCCAAGAAAGCTATGCACTTCTTTAACAGTAGTTGGTGGAGGCCACTCTTGGACATCCTTGAACTTTGTAGGATCTATAGAGACTCCTTAATTTGACACAATAAGTCCAAGGTATTCAATCTGCCTCTTGAGGAAGGCACGCTTTTTCTTCTTAACATAGAGCTTATGAGTTCTCATGGTCTCAAGGACGATGCAAACTTGGGATTCATGATCCTCCTCTTCCTTGGAATAAACCAAGGTATCATCAAAGAAGACAAGCACAAAATCGTCAAGATATGGTCTAAAAATGTCCTGCATTAGCCTGTTAAAGGTGGCAGGGACATTAGTCAATCCGAAAGACATTACTGTGAATTCAAAATGACCATATCTTGTGTTGAATGCCATCTTAGGAATATCTTCTTATTTGACATGGACTGACCTCAAATCGATCTTGGAGAAAAAAATTTATCCCTAAAATCAATCAAGTAACTCGTCTATCCTTGGGATAGGGTATTTATTCTTAATTGTTACTTGGTTCAGGCCTCTATAATCTATGCAAAGGCGAAGTGTACCATCCTTCTTCTTTTAGAACAAAATTGGAGCTCCCCAAGGAGAACTATTGGGCCGTATGTACCCTTGGTCCAATAGTTGTTTGAGTTGTTCCTTTAACTCAATAGCTTCAGGAATGGACATCTTGTAGGGCCTTTTTGCAACTCATGCAGCTGTTGCTGTTAGTTTAATCTCATGATCCACTTCCCTAGGTGGTAGTAATTTAGTCAACTCTTCTGGGAACGTGTCCACATACTCTTTTAGCCAAGATGGTTCTTCATTGGTGTCCTCTACCTATTCTGGTTTTTTTAGCTTGATTAGGTAGACGGGTAATCCCTTCCTTAACCGTTGAACTATTTGCATTGCCTTAGCTAGCTAGATTTTTGGTTTACCTCTTTTCCTTGTGTTGTCACTTGCTCACCTTTAGGATTATGAAACGAGACTTGTCCTTTTCCACAATGAATGTGAGAATAATTGGGGATTAGCCAATCCATCCCGAGTAGGCACTCATGGAATCCTAGACTCATTATCCTAAATGTGGGCTCCTTTCCTAGTAGGAATTCCACCTTAGTAGTTTGTCTAGTGCAAGTGATTTCTCATCCATTTGCTAGTTCAACAAGTAAGGTAGGTGTAGCTACAGTGGCTATTCTCAGCCTTCTTGCACAAGCTAGTGAAATGAAGGAATGAGTGATGCCACAGTCAATCAAGGTTTTGAATTTCTTACCTTGGTAATCTGATGGTGTTTGGATTACTGAGAACTAGCAATTTGGTCCCTTTTTATGGAGAGCAGCATGAATGGATGCCCTCTCAATCTCAGCTTCCATGGATGGGTGGGTCTTCTTCTTCGTTGATTCCCTTAGTGGAGATATTGAAAGTTTTAGCCCTTCCCATTGCTGCACGACCACGGCCACAGGTAGCTTTGACTTGGCTGCTGAGGCTTTGATCACTTCATTGAGTAGGGACGAAGTCACTGATTGCATTTACCCTCAATTTCTTCCATTGACCTTGACTCTGTCCTTGTGCCCTCTTGAATTGAGCTTTCAACACTCCTGGATTCTCGTCTTTATAATACCAAGGTCTATTATTTCTAGACTTTGGTTGGACTTCTTGGGCAATAGGTCCTGCTCTTATCAATGCATCTTGCAAATTTGAAGGATGCATTGATTCCAACTATGTGTTCAATGGTGGATTCAGCCCATCATAGAACTTTGAAACTTGTTGGGGAATGCTCATGGTTGGAGCGTATTTCAACAAGGAGACAAATCTTGAGTAGTACACCTCTAGAGATAGGCCCAACTTTTTCAATTTGAAGAACTCATTCATCTTTTGAGTTTTGTATGCAAGTGGCATGTATTTTCCCTACACTGCTTCCTTTAGTTTATCCCAAGTTATTGTGTTTTCAGAGATTGCTTGGTCCTTACACCATTGCTTCCACCAAAGCCTAGCTTCTCTTATAAGTTTGAGCTTGGCAATCATGGGATGGTTCACGAGTGTTGCTCCTGTTGCACTGAAGTATTCTTCCATGGATTCAATCCATACTTTGGCATCAGCTTCAAGAGTCTTCCCCTTTCTGTCGAATTCTGGTGGTTTAATCTATTTGAGAAGAAACTTCTTCTCTTGTGCCTTCGTTGGGATTTGTGCGGACACAAGACTTTGGTTCTATGCTTGGGGTTGTATCTGATTTACATTAAAAACTGTGTTAAGATAACATTTACATTTCTCTACACCTCTTGAATCAATGCACAAAACTATTTTTCATCGATACTATACAACAATTCAAATGAGCACAAAATTCTTATTTATTCATAAAGAAGCATAAACCTCGAGTACAATTATTTGGGAATAGATAGACATTGACTGTGATGATTTTTATTTTCAATAGATACATCAATGCCAAGTTAATAATTCCCTATTGGATTCGGCTACACGGACAGAATAGTAAAATGGGTTGGGAGAATGGATTCTCAGAAAGCGGTTAGTCATGGGAAGCTCGGGAAATCCCCATTTTTTATAGGCATGACGTTCATTTCACCCCATTACTTTAATTCTGCTAGCTAGCAAGACTTTGACAACCTCATCATAAATATAGTGATTTTGTTCTATTTTCTGTCATCTGATGTGCAGGATCAAATTTACACAAGCCTCATGGAAGATGAACAACTTGATAACCTTCAAGTCCTCCAACCATTTTAGCCTCTTCAGATTGTTTTGAAGATAGGCGAGTTGGTTAGCATCTATATAGCAATATCCCACAATCCAGGTCGAACGCCTTTCCACATACTGCGATGAAGGGTTGTAGAGTCAATCTAGCATCCCCATCATGTCAGATTGTCGGCGATAACTTGAAGAGTTCATAGACATCTTGAACATGACGTGAAATATGAGAAACCTGCTCCATGCCTTGTAAGTCTGGAAGCGGCAACAAACCACAAATGAGCAACATAAAAATTATTTCCCTAGTGAAAAACATCACTTCTCCCTTCCCAATTTATTCCTGTTTTGGTTGTTTTATTCATTAGTTGGCTCTGATACCAACTGTAATATACCCGCCTAACGGCTATCCAAGCACATTCTTAGTGGTCGAATCTAAGCATTGTTGCCTGGCACTCCCAAGGAATGTTCCGGGGTTTGTCGCCTAGGGTTTCCTGATTCCACTTTGCAACGGAACATTTGCAGCCGAACCCACTCGGATCGACCTGAAATCTGGGTTCCTAGAGGCCAAGGTCTCCTAAGAGCATTCTAGCATCAAATCCTGGACATCCTACTTTACATAGAGATACCCAAGCCGAAGCAGACCCATGCCACACTTGGTTCAAAGAGAATGGGAAATGAGAGGGATGTGTCGCTCAACCTCCCTAACTATAGGGCATAGTCCCGGTCCCCTAAAATGGCATGAGTCGGGGTCCAACTTAACGATTCCTAAAGGTCAAATGCCAATAGAAACCTGTGAGAAGTCTCCCAGTTCTCTGGGACTATACCCTATCGTAGGACAGACCCATTGGGGGTTCCGCCCACCCACTTCCCTCAATGGGTGTAATTTAGTTACCTAATTAGGTCCGATCACATTTATGTGGGACATTTCAAAATAGCTTCCTCAATTCAGCCTTTTAGGAAACAAGGTTTGTTTGCATAACTTATGGCACTGACACAAAAACAATCCAGGCAAGTTCTTTAGAAGTAAACTTTATATTATCATCTTAACTGAAATACAAGTCTCGTCCAAAAAGGAGAGATTCCGCAATCCGTGGGGATGCATCTTATTTCCTCCAAGTTTCTGCCCTTGCACTAGTAACAGGGCCTCAAGATTCCATCTTGAGTCACAATAGATTGTTTGAGTAAGACTCGGACGTAGGGAATTTACACTCAAAGTCCCCCCTAGCATCCAAGCATCCTCCTACATTCAAACTAAACACAGAGAGACCTCTCGTGGTGGGTTTGGTCCACGTTTCCATTGCGGTTATTTGGAACCCCCTTGGCTAGGGTTAGCGGCCAGTTGGGGGTAGCTTGGCATGCCCTCCTTGAATTCAACCTAAATCATTAATCAAATTTTCTCTTGTGAGCTTGAGTCATACATTCCTTTTGCAGACATTGATTCTAGATTTATAGGCACAAACAATCAATGAAGGCGAGTGCTCATGACATCTGCTAAGGTGGAGTCCTCATCTTTGACGCTAGCATCGCCCTTCTTGGTCTTTTTTGCCTAGGCGTCATTTTCCATTATTTTCTAAGGGATAGAGAATACGCTCTTTCTGACCTCACTACTATGTATTAGGGTAGAGCAATTACACCACTATAGTTTCAGATTACGGCTCCCCTAGGTTACTATCCTTTGGTCCCTATCTTAAGATCTTGGTCTAGGGTTTTGTTTGGTCAATTGGTAATCATCTTTTCCATCTTAGAACTCTATTGGGTTCTAAGTTCACCATAGGGTCTCCTCCCTTCAAGATAACAAGAGCTTGTATTTACTTCTCTTGAAAGTCAAGTGTAAACCAAGTCTATTTACCATTCCAAAATAGTTACGAGCATCGAATGTAGCTTGGAGAATAGTCATTCTCCTTCTTGGTACTACATTATTCGAGCTTCCTTGTGTTACCTCCGGGATGTTTCATATTCTAAAAATGATATACCTAAGTGTGTTTTGGGTTCATCACGGTTGGCTATTGAGGTAGAGACCAAAGAGCGTGTTGACTCCAAGTCAAAATATGGTCGTAAGGATGAATCCATTTATTTGCAACTAAGGTCCTAGCTAAGTCGAGCTAAATCTTGGCTTCACTTATCGGCCAAGACTTCATTTACCAAACCATTCCTTTCAAATAAGCTCAACATTTCACATGTGCATCTTAATCTACATTTTTAGATGCATATCCCATTATGTGGTACACTTGAGGCTATTCATGATGCCATGCAAGTCCCAATGCAATTCTTCCCTGAGTTGTCAATGCGATGCAAGGTCCATATTCATAAAAATCCATTCTAGTACATTTATGCAACTCAAAAGGCATGACCTAATTACTCAAATGCGAGTGTACATGCATTCATTTTAAATGCAACTTAATTCTCTACGATGGTCTATGGAATACAATTGACCTATACGGAATATTTATGTAACCCGACAATCTATGATGCATCTATGGAAGCTAGATCCTAATACTTGACTTGTTGCCGCTATAACCGTAGATACTCAATCTATTTCCTACAACTCATGATTATTAAACCCTTTTTGGCTACCTTTCAAAATATGAAAAGTACCCGATGTGAGGTATGACTTTTTTCCTAATCACGCCTAAGCTTAAATATTCAATTTCAATTTTTTAGACAGGTTAATGGTATCTGGTTTTGGAGAGTCGAGTTAGCGTTTACGCCTGATAAATCATTCGTGTTGATAGTGGCATCTTTAAAGGAAAATTAGGGTATTGATGGAATTGACAAGAGCTATGCTGAATGAGAAGAGTTTGCCAAATGGTTATTGGGTTGAAGCACTAGTGACTGCTATCTACGTGTTGAATAGAACCCCTATAGTAGGGATTCATGATGTAACTCCATATGAGAGGTTGTATGGTCATAAGCCTAACATTTCACACTTGAAGGTATTTGGCAGCATTGCATATGTGCATGTTTCGGATGAAAAGAGGAAGAAATTGGATCCTAAAGCTGTCAAGAGTGTGTTCCTTAGTTATGCACAAGACTGGAAAGCTTACAAGTGTCATGTACCATCTACACATGAGACATTGATTAGCAGAGATGTTGTTTTTTATGAGCTGGCATCGTGGTATAGTAATCCTATTGGAGTGGCTACTGATGGATCAGCCAGCAGTAGTAATGTTGAAAATACACCTACAGTGAGTACATCTATGAGTGTTCCTATAGGTGATGGGTCACCTATGGTAAGTTCTTGGTCAGGACGCTTGCGGAGTCGTACTCCTACATCCACTAACAAGGATATGTCAATGAGGGGGAGATTGGATAAGGGAAAAGAAAAGATGCTTGAGGATGTGACATGTCCACTTACAGCAAGTTATGAGTCATCTAACAGTGATAGTTTGGATAGTGAGTTGGGCATTCCGTCTATTATGATGCCTGGAGAAAGGCAAAGTCGTTATGTATCACCTCATGAGAGGCAAGCTCAGAGTGAGCCAGAGTTACGAAGATCTGAGAGAGTCAAAAAACCATTTGACAGGTTTACATACACTGGTTATTCAACCCGCCATTATGCATATATCGCTAGTGTAATAGGTTACAAAGAACTTACAAAGTTTGATGATGTAGTTACAGATGATAACTGGTGTGTTGCCATGGATGAGGAGTATGCGGCCCTGGCTGAAAATGAGACATGGGAATTGGTTGAGTTGCCTGAAGGAAAAGTCCCCATTAGCTGCAAATGGGTGTACAAGGTTAAGTGCAAGTCAGATGGTTTGTTAGAATGCTATAAGGCCAAGCTGGTTGCAAAAGGGTATGCACATCAATATGACCTTGACTATGAGGAGACTTTCAATCCGGTGGCTAAAATGGAAATAGTCATAATTTTCATTGCTTTGGTAGCATGCAAAGGTTGGTTATGGCAAATGGACATCAAGAATGCTTTCTTGAAGGGTGATTTGGTTGAGGAAGTATATATGGAGCAACTTGAAGGCTATGTTCACCTGAACTTTCCTACACATGTATGTAAGCTAAAAAAGGCTTTGTATGGACTGAAACAAGCACCTAGAGCATGGAATGCTCGGATCAACAGTTATTTATAGCAACATGGATTTAGATTGGGTGATGCATATCATAGTCTATTCACGAATAAGACAAATCATGGATATGTGTTTCTAGTGGTTTATGTAGATGATCTTATCATCACTAGAGATGTTGAAGAGGGCATTGCTGAAATTAAATCATGTTTACAAGCTGAATTCAGAGTCAAAGACCTTGGTGAACTAAATTATTTTCTTGGGATTGAGGTAGTCTCTACGCCTCAAGGTATATGGCTGCTACAGAAGTAGTATGCTCATGACATGTTACAGAAGTATGGTATGGATGAATGCAAGCCTATGGAAACACCTCTTGATCAAAATGCCAAGCTGTTGATTGATGTTGGGAATGACATAGAGAATGTGACCATGTATCGATAGATGGTGGGTAGCTTGATATACTTGACTATTATCCATCCTGACTTATGTTATGCAGTGGGGCTGATTAGTCAGTTCATACAGAAGCCTCGCAAACCACATTTAGATGTAGTTAGGAGGATCACGAGATATGTAAAGGATACTACAGATTATGGGATGTTTTATGCATATGGAAAATCTCTTGACTTGACATTGTTTACTGATGCTGATTGGGCTGGTTGTGCCTATGACAGGAGATCAATCAATGGTTATGCATTTGGATTGGGCAGCAGTATGATCAATTGGTAAAGTAAGAAACAGCCTACTGTTGAACTGTCGAGTATAAAATTTGAGTATAGAGGAGCTACCTTAGTGGCTTGCGAAGCAGTTTGGTTAATGAAACTATTGAAAGACTTGGGAATTCAGCTAGAAAGCAGAGTGAGATTGCATTGTGATAACCTCAGCAATGTTATGTTGGCTAGAAATCCTGTCTACCATGCTAGGTCCAAACATATTGAGGTTCACTCCCATTTCATCAAAGAAATGGTTCTTACAAGGAAAATCGACTTGATTCATGTGAAGACTGAAGACCAGGTATCATATATATTTACCAAGTCTCTTGGTAAAGAAAACTTCATATACTTCAGACAGCTACTTGGATTTTATCAAATGGTTTGAGCTTGAGGGGGAGTGTTAGACTATCAAGCTCCTGTTACTCTTCAGTCATCAGTCTATCTTCATATGTGTGACCTGGATACAGTTGTACACGTGTGTGACACTCAATAAGTCAGTGTAGTCAGTGACTTAACCACAATTAGTCTTTGTTAGTCATACCTATGTGTGTAAGTCTCTTTCAGTTTTGTATGATGGAAGAATAATGAAAGAAGAACAACAATGAGATGATGCTCATCTTGCGCTCCACTCTATCTCTCTCCCTCTCTTCCAACATGTTATTCATTCAAAGATGTACTAAATAAAGGTGTTTTCTTCTTCAAAGATGGTAAAATTCATTTGCCAGAGATAGGTTTACCTCTTGGTACCAACTTTGGAAAAGATGGTATGAGAAAACTTGTGGATGATATGTCAGATAGACATGATTTTTTAGCCAACATGAAAGTTGCTACATATGGTTTGCAGGTGGAACGTGTATCAAAGAAAGAGGCTAAAATGAATGAGAAGTCTGAACAAGTTAATGAGCTTTGGGCATATGTAGTAAAGAAATTTGAAAGAGGAAAGGTTGCCAAGGATGCTTTGCACCAAGTTTGGTGATTGCATTCGACAAAAAATAGGTTAGGATGATCTTGTAGACTCTTTGTCAGTGTATGCATACATTGCTAGGACCAAAAGAATGGAACTATTGTTGAAGGAATGTGCAAATAAGAAAGCAATGAAGGTACATCAAAGACGGAAATAAGAGGAAGGGAAAGCAAGGCGATAGAGTTACCTCATGATGTAGCTCCACACGATGTTCTTCCACCCAAAGTACCTATGGAAGATACACCAAGGGAGAAAAAGCATTTTTAAAAAAAGGTAAATCTAAAACTCTAGCTTACAAATTGCAATTTGGCATTGAATTGGTGACAAATGTGAAGAAAGTATTGGAAGAAAGATATCCCAATAGCAAGATGGAGTTTACTTTGGGGGAGGTACTTGGAATTGCTAAACATGAGTTTCATGAAGGAGATAATTGATATCATCAAGAGTAAGCAAAAAAATTTGGGAGATCCTACCAATCCTTACCCAAAGGAGATGGAGAGATCTTAAATTCCCAAGGGATAGAGGGTATATAGAAAGTACGGGGCACATGCACATGAAGATGAAGAAGCAAGAAGCATGGTGGATTGTAATTAGTTTTTTAGACAAATAAAGCAAGTTTGATTTGACTATGATGAGGAATTTGAAGTCTTTCACAGAAGCCATTATTCAAGGAATCAATGGGCCATGACTACAATAGAGACTCTAGTTAAGGTTGGTGACCTTGATGAGCCATGTGTTGAACTCATAGATCATGGTTCAGAAATTAATCTTATATCAAAGAATCTCTACTCCAAAGCAAGGTGGCCTATTGATACAAATCATGAGTGGAGAATTCAGGCTCCGATCAACTCATCAAGGGATTTATATGTTGCTTGTCATAATGTTAAAGTGACTATTGGAGATATTCAATATTAGTAGAATTTCTTTGTATAGGATATGACTTCTTATCCTTTGATTCTTGGACAACCATATATTAATGCAGTCCATACTAAGGTGATGGATGATGGTTCTACTTATGCTAGGATAAGAAATCATAATGGACATGGTACTATTCGGTTCTTGACTGTATGTGTGGATCATGAGAGGAATCAAGAAAGCTTTTGTAAGCATCATTTACCAAATATTAGCAATGATTTCAAAGAATATTGAGATATGATGGGTTTTCTACATGTATCGTTGTAAAGTAGGATTATGATGGTACACAAAGAAATAGGTTATCGCCTAATTTAGAAGGTAAGAAAGCTTTTCTAGAGGATTTATAGGGCTAATAGTAAAAGGTTCCATATGTTTTAGAAAGTTTCAAGACTTGAAAAGGAAGGAACAATAACATGTTAGTAATGTTCAAAAGAGCTTGAAGGAAAGTGGTGTGATTGAAGATAATGAAGGGATTTCAAGAGTTTTTGAAGAAGTTTATTTTGCTAATACCATTGGAGAGTTGATGGGACCTAAAATGGGTCGGCACTAGCTATGGCACTAGCCGGGCCTCATGCATACGACAGACAACCCCATCACACGGCCTCGCAGGCCAGGAGCGTCTAAAACTCACTTTGCACTAAATGTTTATGACGATTTTGTGTTTGTATCCAATATGTAGTCCAACGTTCACCTTCCCTTCTCCTCAGAGGGAGATCCAATAACATATAGGCATAATGCCTCATAATACACACATAGGGAAGCACCTCTCGGGCTGATTGCCACGGCTCCACTACGACTCTCCTACACCTCGGGGATTGGCCCCAAGATGCGTCACTAATACATATAACATTCGCAAAAACTCTACTCTTTCATAATTCAGCATTCCAGGAGATTTTGATTTGCCTCACAAAACTTTCCCCAACGAAAGCACTCGTCTAACCGACGACTTAGGTTTCATGTCCTCTCAGCATTGGTCAAAGTTTATCAATCAATTGCAATGCATTCCAGGAGATACCACGTGGCATGATTGATGCAAGGTGTATGACGATTGTGCACAACAATTTTATGATTTAAAAAAATAGCCATGTGAGGTGCGGAAAACAGCCCTTTCATGAATTTTAACTAAGTGTTACGTGCTGCGCTGCTTTAGGGACTAGCACCGGAACTTTCGTGCTACTAGTCACCTATATTTAATTATGGCACGATCCCTAAATGCTATGCACAAAGAGGAAAATCAGAATTTGTATCTCTTCAGCAATTAGATTGTCGCACAAACTTCCTCCCCCCCTTACCATTTAGGTGTTGCTGCGTTGCATAGGTATAAATGGTTGTTTTGTGTCATTTTTATATGTAAAAAGCAATAAACACATACTATAATACAAAGGATTAGGCCAAACTAAGGCTTGACCTCATACTTTAACCTCGCCAAACATTCACACACATAAATCTTATTTTTTCATATTTTTTTAGCAGGAAAAACCCAATTTTTCCTATTTTTGCTATTTTTTCTATTTATTATTCATGAAAAATAGGTATTTTCTTATTTATTTGTGTTGGCTTATTATTTTGACTGAAACTTAACATTTTCTCTGAGTTTATCCCATTTCCACTCCTTTTTCCCAACTCAAAATCAAAAAAACCACTAATTTCCATTAAAAATGACATTTTACTGGTTTTAAAGAATTAATAGTGGCTCTAAATCATCATGGGTTTTGCATTTTTGTAGTTACAGCCCTCAAACATGATGCAAACAAGGTTTAAACAAAAATTCATTGCATATGAAAAACATTTGGACCATGAAACAACAAAAACAATCAAATTTCTTTGTAAAATTGGAGTATATCGCATGTCTTGCGTGTTGCGGGGTTTTTAATAATTATTCTGGGCAGCCCACAGACCGATCAGCAACCATTCTTCAGTGCTGAACCTCTTTCCTCAGCCTCCTCTTAATGTTGAAGCAATCCGATCACAGCCAGACAAGCAAAGAGAAGCCATCAATGATAGGATGAAGAGTACCAAAAATAACCAGAAGAAGGAAGCTGATGAGGAGGAGTAGCATGAATCATTTTCAAAAGACATGTATGATGGTGAGTGGTTGCTTATTGGTTGCTACTTGAGCAAATTGACTACACAGGAGGGATGGAATGATCAGGAGCTCAAGAGAATCCAAAGAAAAGCATACATGTATTTCTTGAAGAATGGCCATCTATGGAAGCATCAATAGCAAATAAACAAGACTCCACAGAGGGTAATATGTGATAAGGAGAGTCAACAAATTATCAAAGAGTTTCATGAGAGTCTATGGGCTGGTCATCGAGGTGTGTGGACCACTTTTATGAAGATCAAATAAAGATATTGGTGGAAAGGTATGTACAAAGATGTATTGTAGTTTATAGAGACTTGTCTACTTGTCAAAAGTATTCCAATGTGTGATATCATGATGGTCTACATCCTACCTATCCATTTGCCATGCATTATAAATGGGTGGTTGACTTGGTGACTATGCCTATGAGACATTGGCAAAAGCGATACATTGTGCTTGCCAGGGAAGATCTAACAAATCAACTGGAAGGTTAGGCATTAACAAGAAAGGCTACAAGTGTGGTAAATAAATTTCTTTTAGAAGATGTTATTTTCTACTATGGTTGTGTTGGAAAGATAATTGCAGATCAAGGAGAGTTGTACATAGAAGAAGCTAGGGAATTCTTCTTGAGATTAAGCAAAAAGCTTGCCTTATCTTCAGCATACAACCTTGAAGGCAATGGAAAGAGTGAAAGCAGACACCCGCCTATCATCAAAGCTTTAGCCAAGGCATGCAGAGGAAAGATTCGAGAGTGGCCCAAACTACTTCCATATGCTTTATGGGATGATCACACTACACATAGTACAATGACTTGATATATGCCTGAGTTGATATATGACCAAAAGTCTATTATGCCTATTGAGGATGTTATTGCTACTTGGAGTGTGCTACCTTGGGAGAATGATATAAATAGGGAGGACCTTCTTAGTTTGTGGGTTTGATAGCTAGAAAGGAGGTCTGAAGACATCGAGATTGCAACCATGTGTTTAAAAGATGCTAGGTTGAAGAACAAATATAGGTTTGACAAAAAATACAAGCTTTGTCTCCTCGGAAGTGGTTAAGATGGATTTGCAATTTTTACGAGCCACGGAAGATGGGATTTCAAAGCAGTTTCAAAGAGCACTTGCGGATTTTTCATAAATTTTCGAGATGCCAAATCAAGCCAAAGAAAGTGGCAATAATGCGGGACCCCGAGTCGGACATGCAAAAATTTTCAAAGGTTAATTCGGAGGCCAAAAGGGTAAGATTTGCGAGACAAGCATTATGAAGGCCAAAAAAGAGCCAAAAGAAAAACTTTGGGCATATGCAATTGGGGGAGCCATAGGCCCCTCTTTAAAAAAAAAATTGTGGGTGGGGGGGAGGGCAAGGGTTTGCCAAACCACATGATGCCAAGCTACCACCCCCCAAATCCATGATGTGTTTGATGAGAGGCCATTACAGGCCAGAGAGCAACCCCCCCTTGATCACAACATTGAATTCTTTCATTTTCTCGCTGCCAATCACCACCTATGCCTCATGAAATGGCTATTTGATTAAAGAGATCAAAACTGAGTCTTTCTCTCTCCTCCATCTCTCTCCTCCAAGAGGTGCTTCACACGCAGAAAATCAAGAAGAGGATGCAATGAAGGGTGCTTGTCCGTGGTGTGGACTGGATTGCTCCAAGATCGAAAGGAGGATGAGAGGCAATGTCCCGCGCTATTGGGGAATTGATGAGCGGTCCGTTGGCTGCCCGAAACCATTTCATAAAAACACCCAACATGCAAATAAGCGGTATGCTCAATTTTTACAAAGAAAACTGCATTATTTTGATGTTTGATGGTTTTAATTATGTGTGCACGGAACAAAAATCTGTATGAATCATGTTTGAAGTATGTTTGAGGGCTGTACATGATAAAATGCAGAGCTTGTAGTCATATATAGTCGTAATTAATAATTAAAAACTCAAAATGCATCTTAAATGAAGGAAAATGAGGATTTCTCTTATTTTGGGTTGGAAAATGGAATTCATATGGGATAAAATAACTTATAAAAACCAATGATCAATCATATATGATCAATCAAGACACATAAATAAAAAAATATCATATTTTTATGAACAAATAAATGGGAAAAATAGAGAAAATAAGAAAAAAATAGTTTTTGCGCCTAAAAAATTTAGAAAAAAATACATTTTATCTTTGTGAATGTATAACAATGCTAGAGCTTGAGGATCAAGCCTCAATCAAGCCTTGTTTCTATTCTATGTTTTTATCAATTTTTATATAAAAATTTACATAAAAGTGAACGTTACACCTACCCAACAAATGCAAAACCTAAACAGTAGGGGGAAGAGGGTTTGTGGAAGTGGTTAGTTGCTGAAAATGATTCAAATTTTGATCTATTTGTCTATGCATAACATATAGGACAAACTATCATTTGAGTTAAGGAGACTAGTAGCACGAAGAAACTATCAATGCCGCATGCATGATTAGTTAAAAAATCATTGAAGGGTTGTTTTTGCACTTCACCTAGCTAGTTTCTAATGATAAAATGCTTGAGCACAATGGTCATCCACACTTGCATTGAGCATAACATGGTATCAAACCTAGACGCATTGCAATTGTTTTCTAAACATTGACCTACATGGAGTGTGTAAGGAAGCCCGAGCTGTAGGGTAGATGAATGGTTTCTTGGGGCAAGCTTGGTAAGGGAATATTAAATATCCTGGATCGTTCAAAATACATAAGAGTGGAGATTGTTCATATATTCTTTACGTTAGAGCAGCCCATCGAGGGGCCAATCCTCTTGGTGTAGGAGAGCTGCAGTGGGGCCACAACATCAAGCCAGAGGGGTGCCTTCTTTATGTTTGTATTACATTGGTGTACTATACCAAGATGTGTGGGATCTCCCTTTGAGGAGTAAGGAAGGGCAATCATTGGACTATGTTCCTTTACAAATGTAATATCTACATCAGAAATTAGGGCACTGTGTCCCTTAGATGCTCCTAGCCACGAGGCCGTGTGGGGTGGTCTTTGTGAGTGTTAGAGGTCCAACTAGTGCCTATAGTCAGTGTCGATCCTATGTTCGATAGGTGGTGTGTTTGTGGGGAGTCGTTTATAAGGGGCAATTTTCATACCTTGGTCGATTGGGAC
The DNA here is from genome assembly GCF_053477565.2 of Lygodium microphyllum. Taxonomy (NCBI): domain Eukaryota; kingdom Viridiplantae; phylum Streptophyta; class Polypodiopsida; order Schizaeales; family Lygodiaceae; genus Lygodium; species Lygodium microphyllum. The sequence goes on along the minus strand of NC_141155.1, from coordinate 18,246,461 downwards.
CTATTCTTTTGTGTATGCTAAAAATAAGTGAGCTAGACTCACAAGGCTGTCAAGTGAAGCTCCAAAAGCAAGAAAGGGTTGAATGAGCTAGATGGTGAGCTGAGATAAATGAAAGGCACTCTCCACAAAGGAGTGGCCCAATATCTTTTGCAAGGGAGGGGTCTTAATAACCCTAGCTCGGCAAATGGTCCATTAGGGGGAGGAAGCTCTAGTTCTTTCCCCCCTCCAATTAGCCCCTCCACTTCGAGTGGAATTATAGTTCCAGTCGATTGAACCCCTGTAACGAATCCAGTTGTTACCATGGCAGCACAACCTATTGGCTACGTGTACTAAATGTGACATGTCAAGAGCCACATGAGGATATCCGAGCATATGCCAAGAAGTTAAAAGAGGTCTTTCACAAATTGCAAGCCTCTATCCCTATCCCACCCAATAACTGCCCAACTATAATATTTTTTGCATGGTCTGGATTTAAACTTTCAGGTGCAGTTGAGTAGTGTCACTTTTCCCAATGTAGACACTACCATTAGATGAGCACAAGAAGTAGAATCTCGACTACAAGTGGCCTATGCCTCTCGAACCAATCTTAATATGGGTCTAGCTTTGGGAAATAATTTGGTATTGACCAATGGCAATGGAAGTTAAGGGATAGCTATGACTAACCAGAATGTGAGAGGAAGCATGGTCCAAAATGTCCCTTTATTGCGAGCTCCTCCTAGTAGTGTGACTATCCCTATGGCTAGTCAGATGGCTCCACCAAATGTTGAAGGTCAAGCATCAAACCCTAACATTGTTTTGGTGAGTCAACAACCAATGTCCAATCACATCGTTAGGCCAATGGAATGACCAATAGATGATCATGCCTACTATGATTCAAGTGCGTCGAACGTCCTTAGTGAAGTTAAGGATATGATGAAGCACTACACTGACATGATTTCCAAACAATATCGGAAAATAGCTATTGACATCAATTTCCTTTAAAAATAATAGAATCTCATAGGAAGTAGATGCCCTAAAGAGGTTGGAGCTTCAAGATTTAGTTGTAAATGGTGTGGTGGCTCTAGTACTACCCTAGAAATTGTCCAAATGTTAAATGTGATATTTGTGGGAAGTCCCACCATTTGGCTACCACCTATTGGAGTAAGATTAGCTCTCTCCAACAAGGAAGTAGACCACCAGGTCCTATTAACCATCATGCGCAAGGGAACAAACTTCATCGAGATGATGGACGGAAACAAATACATCAAAGAGGTAATGCTACTGAAGAGGAGTTGCCTAGTGGCAATGAGTTAGACTCATTGAGGTTGTACAGGTTAATGGCATTGAAGCTTCTAAATTGTAGGCCATTACAAAGATAATATAAAACCTATCAATGGAAACCCTAAGCAAGACAACAAAGAGACGCAATTCCTTAACCTCGACATGGAAGGGGGACCTTTAATACTCATAGAGAGTAAATCTGACACCAAGAAGGATAAAGTACCAAGGAGAAAGGAAAAAGCTAAGAAGGAAGCACCAAAGTTGGCTCAATGATAAAAAAATAGAATGGTCTGGCGAGAGAAGAGAGCTCTAGCGAATTATCATGAATTCTATTTGGCAAACTCTCTTTGTGAAGTTAAACCAGACGCGAATCTCTTTCAGGTGATTAAGTTATCTCCAAGAGTACGCAAGGAATGTAAAAAGATCCTACATACTGGGTATGTCATGGAACCTTTGGGTATAGTACAAGTAGGAGATGATTGGTGGGAGCATGTTGAAAAGCATTGCCCAAGGGTTGTAGCCTACATTGATGAATACTGGTGGATCATGCTATCGTGGATATAGGATCCTTTGTTAACATCATGAGTTCAAAATTGATGGAGAGGCTGGTTTAGCAATCCAAAAGGATGTCTCCACAATTCTATGAATGGTTGATGATAGTTTGAGACAACCTGAAGGTTGTATTACTGAAGTCCTTGTGACCATTGCTAGTGTGAAATGCACTATGGACTTTAGGGTCATTAGATTGGCAGGGTGGCCACGCTATCAAGTATTGTTAGGAAGGCCATGGATCTTGCGATCTGACTATCAAGATGATATATTTGCTGGTCATTTGATTTTTGGTAGAGGTGCCAATCATGTGGTAGTAGATGCATATCATGAGTCTCCTCAAAGTGAGAGAGCTCCTCTATCCTCTATGGAATTAGAGACATTAGAAGATGTACTTGACAGTGAGACTTCGTCAAGTGATGAATCAACAGAAGGGTCCACTACAGAGGACATCTATCAAAAAACCCTGAATGATCCAATAGAAGCTCAAGATTGAATAAGAGATGCGGATGTAATTGAGTTGGATCTTGGTATGCCAAATGATCTGTGGCCAATTAAATTAGGGTCCATGCTCACTCCGAAAGAAAGGGAGGACTATATGTCCCTTATCCAAGAGTTTTGCGATATATTTTTCTGGAATTATGATGAGCTGAGAGTATTCCTCCCAACCAGACTGTTCATACCATTCCTCTAAAGGAAGGCAATCGTCCTGTGCGTTAGAAAGTAAGGCGTATGCCTTTCAAACTGATGGACAGGATGTTCGAGGAGTTACAAAAATTGTGACAAGCTGGTTTGATCTTCCCTATTTAGCACATTGAATGGTGTTCACGTGTTGTTATGAGAAAGAAGAGAAATAATCAAATCTAGCTTTGTGTTGACTTTAGAGAGCTGAATAAGCAAACAATTAAGGACTACTATGCATTGCCCTTTATTGATCGGATTTTGGACCAGTTAGCGGGTAGGTAAATATATTTATTTATGGATTGCATTGCAGGATACAATAAGATGAAAATTGCAGAATGCAAGATGAAAACAACTTTCATTACTATCTTTGGTACCTTTGCATACCATGTGATGGCCTTTGTTTATGCAATGCATCTAGTTCATGGCAATGAACAACAGACAAGACGTTTGGTGACATCTCCCTAGAGGAGTTGAAAGTACTTATTGATGACCTAGGGATAGCCACCATAAGAGAAAGACAATTGATTATTTTAAGAAAGTGTTTTGAGCACTACAAACAATTTTACATAGCTCTTAACCCACGAAAGTGCATCTTTGGGGTGCCTTATGGGCTATTGGTAGGCCATGTGGTCACTTCAATAGGGATCACAATTGACCCTGAAAAGATCAATGTCATAGTCACCATGTGTCCACCACACACTTCGAAGGAAGTACATAGCTTTTTGTCATCAATAGGGTACTACCAGCGGCTCATAAATGCCATGGCAGAAAGAACGTTGCCACTAACAAATCTATTATCCTTTAGCTATCTATTTGTATGGAATGACCCTTGTAAGGTAGCTTTTGATGATGTGAAACAGGAGTTAGTAAATGCACAATTTTAAAAGCACCTAAAAGGGGCAAAGTATTCTATATTTTCAACAGCCACCATGCATAGTACCAACTGCTATTTATCCAAAATCTAGAAGGAAAAATGGTATCATCTAATCGCTTTTTCTAGTTGAAAGTTGGGCATATCAGAAATCAACTATACCTACATGGAGAAGTTGTGCCTTGCAATGGTATTTGCAATAAAAAAATTAAGGCGCTAATTCTCTATGAGAAGGTAGTTTTGTATATGAAGACAGAGTGGCTTAGATTGTTGATGAATAAGCTACAGTTGCCTGATCCTTTAGCAAAGTGGTTAATCACTTTGCAGGAGTACGATTATGAGATTAGGAGTAAGTCACTGAAGCTATCAGGTATTGTGGAATGCCTTGTGCATTTCAGGGAGCCAAAAGAGACTTTGGTTGAAGGAAGTGATATTGAGGAAATGTTTAAAATAGATGCGACCTCCATTCCATCTTGGTATGCTGCTATCATGCATTACCTATCAACAAGTGAGACGGGAGCTGGTTTATTATGACATTCTGCTTTGTGAGAGAGAGTGAGCTTGAGAGCCAGGGAGAGAGAGAGAGATGTTGAGATATCGAGCTCCACTCGTGATACGCCAGGGTGACCGTTGTGTATTTATGTCACCGACTTGTCAGTTGCAGACGCGGTTGGTACACCGCCCATGAATAATAGCTACATGATAGCTATCCTTATCTACTCTAGTTCGTGGCTCAGTTAGTATGCCACCTTAGTTAGTTGAGTTTGGTTTGAGACCCATATCTAGGGTTCTTCTATTTCTTTGTACTTGAGTTCTTTTTGGTTTACACAACTAAGAAGAGGAAAACTGTTTTCAGCCTCCACCCTTGTGTGTCTTCCCCCATTGTGCAAGCAAGAAAGCTTCAAGCGAGACTCCTTCCTTCTCTCCCACAATCTTGACATGGTATCAGAGCCTTGTTCGTGGTAAGGAGCTCAAGAAAGCAAGCCAAGCTCGCGGTGGTCTGGTAAGAGGAGCAGTGTTGCTTTCATTTTCTGTTTTGGGAGCAGATCTCTGCAGGTAGCACAGCCGGAAATTGCAGGAGTGCATTGTCTCAGGTTGAGACGCCCTTCGCGGTGAAGCAAGAGGGCAGTATATGCTGCGGGTGAGGGCTTTTGCCCTCGGCGACCTTGTTTTTTTGATTTGAGGCCATTTCGGGGCCTGTTTTGCAGACGGAAGTTTTCTGCACGCACTCAGGAAAAGGCTCAGTTTTATGCTGTGCAGCCACTGTTCTACAGGTCGGTGAAAAGTTACTGTAGAAATTGCATCGTATGCTTGTGCGCAGAGACATTGGGAGTTTCAGAATCATCCGTGGTTCCTGTTTATGCAAAATCGTCACTAGGAAGTGACTGTGTGGTCAAATACCACTTTCGCCAGTTTTGCAGATTTGCCCTTGTGAGGGTGAAGCTGTGTTTTTTGCAGTGACAGAATTTCTTGCAGTATTCTGTAATGGCGTCTGATTCTCTTTCACAGATTGTCACTGAAAAGCTTGACAAGAACAACTTCCAAGCATGGAAGTTTAGAATGACGAATTTCCTTATGGGAAAAGGATATTGGGAATTTGTTGCAGGAAATGAAGAAGAACCAGTTCTTCCTGATGTTCCCAATCAACAACAAATGCAGGCATTTAAAACATGGCATGAGAGAGCCAGAAAAGTTATGTATTGGCTGTCTATCAGTATTTCAGACTCTATGATTGTGCATATTCAGGATGCAAGTACGCCAAAGGAGGCATGGGATACTTTGTCAAAAATGTATAGCACAAATACGCAAGCCAGGAAAATGCAGCTCAAGCAAGAGTTGCATAATGTGCAAAGAGAAAGTATGAGCATCAACGACTACCACATGAAGGTGAAGAAGATTGCAGATGCACTTGCTTCCATTGGGTCGCCAGTGGAAGATGATGATTTAGTTTCCGTGACCTTGAATGGTCTAGGAAAGGATTATGCACAGTTTCGGACATCCATTTCAGTTCGTGAAAGATTTCCTGATTTTGAGGAGTTGACTGCTCTTCTAATTTCTGAGGAACAGAGAAATGGTGGTGCATCTTCTTCAGGAGGAACTTCAAAAGAAGCTGTCTTCTACTCAAATGCTGGAAGAGGTAGAGGCAGAGGTAGAGGAGGCCGATTTGGAGGCCGTGGCAGAAATCAGAATATGCAGCAAACTCAAGAAAACCAGTCCTATGGAGGAGGACGTGGTAACTCTAGAGGCAGGGGGAGCCAAAGAGGTCGTGGTGGATGGCAAAGAGGCCAAAATGCAAACAGTAATGTTGAATGCTACTACTGTGGTAAAATGGGTCATATGGCTAAAGACTGCTATAAAAAGCAGAATGACATCATGAATGGAAAACTGCAACAAGGGAATTATGCATCTTCTAGTAGACAGGGTGATGACAGAAATGAGCATTTGTTCATGGTGCAGCACATGAACAATTCTATGACAAGTGCAGAAGAAAGCAATGATGTATGGTATGTTGACTCAGGTGCATCAAACCACATGACAGGTCATGCAGAATGGATGGAGGATGCAAGGAAAATGGAAAAACCAGGATTTGTGGAGACTGGTGATGATACTGCACATCCTATTGTGCAGATTGGAAAAATTCCCTTGTCTATGCAGGGTGGGAAAAAGAAATACCTGTCCGATGTATTTCATGTCCCGAATATCACCAAGAATCTGGTTTCAGTTGGTCAAATGGTTGAACAGGGCTTGCAGGTCAGATTTAATCCTCATGGATGCTTTGTTGAGGATATGAAAAATAAAGGTCGCTTGATAGCAAAAGGAAAGAAGAAGGGCAGAATGTTTACATTGGATGCAGACATGTCTGAATTGAGTGCAGCAATGTTTGCACATGGGACCGGTGTAGTTGCAGATATTGATATCTGGCATAAACGCATTGGTCATGTTAATGTACAGCGACTTAAATCAATGCAGGCCCAAAATATTGTTGCAGGATTGCCCAAATTCAAGGTTGCAGAAATGCATAAGGTATGTGAAGCCTGTCAGTTTGGAAAACAGGCAAGGAAACCATTTCCTAGACATGTTCAAGAGAGTGAGAAGCCATTGGAATTAATCCACTCTGATGTGTGGACTACTAAAGCTGCATCTCTTGGAGGCTGTCATTATTTTGTCACTTTTATTGATGACTATAGCAGAAAAGTTTGGGTGTATTTTATGAAAAAGAAAAGTGAAGTTTTTGGGCATTTCAAAACTCTTAAAGCTATGGCTGAAAAAGAAACAGGTCTGCAAATAAAATGCCTAAGGTCAGATGGAGGGGGAGAGTACCTCTCAAATGAGTTTGCAAAGTTCTTGCAGGAGCATGGCATAAAGCAGCAATATTCATGCAGTTATACCCCACAACAAAATGGAATTGCAGAAAGGAAAAACAGGCATATTGGAGAGGTATCTCGTGCCATGCTCAATGAAAAAGACTTGCCAGATTTTTATTGGGCTGAAGCAGTTGCTACAGCAGTCTACATAATGAACAGGACTCCCACTGCAGCAATACATGGAATGACTCCAGAGGAGAGGTATACTGGTAGGAAACCAGATATTTCTCATTTGAAAATTTTTGGTTGCATTGCCTATGTACATGTGCCAGATGAGCTGAGATCCAAGTTGGATCCAAAAGCTGAGAAGTGCATCTTTATTGGTTACTCTCTGCAGCAAAAAGGGTATAGATGCTATAACCCTTCTACTCGTAAGTTTATAGTGAGCAGAGATGTTGTTTTTGATGAGATGAGTAGCTGGTATAAACCAGTAAATGTGATTGATGATGAAGATGCACAAAATGGTAATGCTACACAGAATTCACAGCAGCAGTCACAAAATATTAGTGGACCTGGAGCATCCTCTAGCAGTGGTTCACATTCTTCGCCATGGACAGGCAGATTGAGATCAGGAGAATCTTCTCAAAGCAATGCAGATAGTGGTATGCAGGTATCACGAAAAGGAAAAGAGAAGGTTGATCAGCCCATGTTTGATGTGAATGCAGGTCACTCTTATGTGGATGGTGAATCCAGTGGCTCAGAACAGAGCATTGATGATGAGTTGGGTATTCCTTCTATTGTTACACCTGCAGTAAGGAAGACCAGGGATGTTTTGAGAGCACCTGGGAGTGAACCCACTTTGCGCAGGTCTACCAGAGTTAGGTATCCTGTGGATAGGCTGAAATATGATGGATTTACAGCCATTCACTATGCATATATGGTCAAGGTGATACAGGAACCAGAACCCACTTCTTTTGAGCAAGCCATGGGAAAAGAAAAATGGGAGAAAGCCATGGATGAAGAAATGGATGCCTTGGAAGCAAACGCTACATGGGAATTGGTACCTTTGCCTAAAGGTAAGAATGCAATTGGCTGTAAGTGGGTTTATAAGGTGAAGCACAATGCTGATGGTTCTGTGAACAGATACAAGGCAAGATTAGTAGTCAAGGGGTATGCACAAACATATGGCATTGACTACGAAGAAACATTCAGTCCGGTTGCAAGGATGGCAACCGTAAGAGCAGTCATTGCTATGGCTTCATCAAAGGGATGGTCTTTACATCAGATGGATGTAAAGAATGCCTTCTTGCATGGTGATTTGCAAGAAGAGGTCTATATGGAGCAGCCACCAGGTTATGTGCATGCTGTTCATCCTGAGTTTGTTTGCAGGTTGAAGAAAGCCTTGTATGGCTTGAAGCAAGCACCTAGAGCATGGTCTGACAAGATAGGACAGTATCTTGTCACTATTGGTTTTCAGATTTCCAAGGCAGATTTCTCACTTTATGTGAGAAAAACAGAGAAAGGTATTATGCTACTTGTCATTTATGTTGATGATTTGATTATGACAGGTGACAGTGATGAAGATATCCTTCATGTGAAAATGCTATTGAAGCAGAAGTTTGAGATGAAGGATTTGGGAGAGCTGCGTTATTTCTTGGGCATTGAGGTGATTAGATCACCAAGTGGGATACAGCTCTTGCAGAGGCAGTATGGATTGGACATGCTGTCCAAATATGGGATGACAGGCTGTAAGCCTATTTCAGTTCCTTTGGAGCAGAATGTGAAGCTGAGCACAGATGCAGGTGAGCTTCTGGAAGACCCTACTATGTACAGACGCATAGTAGGAAGTTTGATTTATATGACTATTACCAGGCCAGATTTGAGCTATGCTGTTGGATTGGTAAGTCAGTTTATGCAGGCTCCAAGGAAACCACATTTGGATGCGGCTAGACGCATACTCAGGTATGTGAAGTCCACATTGCAGTATGGACTATTTTATGAGACTGGGGTTCAGATACAGTTGCATGGATACACTGATGCTGATTGGGCTGGTAGTATTTCTGATAGACGATCTACCAGTGGATATGTGTTCTCTTTTGGGAGTGCTGCAGTCACTTGGAGCAGCAAGAAACAGCCTACAGTTGCCTTGTCGAGCACAGAGGCTGAGTACAGGGGTGCAGCAATGGCTGCATGTGAGGTAGCTTGGTTGCATAAGCTACTTTATGATATGCATCAGTCTACAGATGGGCCAGTTGTCATTTATTGTGACAACATGAGTAGTATACACTTGGCAAATAACCCAGTCTATCATGCTAGAACAAAGCACATTGAGGTGCATTATCACTATGTGCGAGAGAGGGTTTTACTAGGTCTTATTGATCTAGTTTATGTCAGCACAGAGGATCAGGTAGCTGACATATTCACGAAGGCATTGGGCGCAGAGAAGCTGCACAAGTTCAGAGACCTGCTTGGTGTGCAGGAATTGGGATTGAGCTCGAGGGGGAGTGTTGAGATATCGAGCTCCACTCGTGATACGCCAGGGTGACCGTTGTGTATTTATGTCACCGACTTGTCAGTTGCAGACGCGGTTGGTACACCGCCCATGAATAATAGCTACATGATAGCTATCCTTATCTACTCTAGTTCGTGGCTCAGTTAGTATGCCACCTTAGTTAGTTGAGTTTGGTTTGAGACCCATATCTAGGGTTCTTCTATTTCTTTGTACTTGAGTTCTTTTTGGTTTACACAACTAAGAAGAGGAAAACTGTTTTCAGCCTCCACCCTTGTGTGTCTTCCCCCATTGTGCAAGCAAGAAAGCTTCAAGCGAGACTCCTTCCTTCTCTCCCACAATCTTGACAAGAGAGAGAGAGAGAGAGCTACATGGAGATCCTCGTTCGATTCGAGCACCATAGTGATTCCAGGTATGTCTGGCATTTCCTTGTAGTGTTTTGCACCTATCTGGAAGGCACTGGATGATTCCATGGAGTAGGCGCTGAGCTTGAGTCATCGCGCGAGCAACCCGCATGCTGTCGTCTATGCAGTCAGACCAACCCCTCCGATTCCCAGAATCGAACCACCCAATTTCTAGAGTCGGACCGTCCGACTACGATAATCGGACCACACCGTCCGACTACGAGAATCGGACCACTCGTCCCATCGCAGGAGTCGGACCACCCTGTCCGACTAGGGAAATCAGACCAAAGTAGAAATCGGATATCCGATTTTCACAATCGGACCAGTCCATCCGATTCCCAGAATCGAGCCACCTTGTCTAAGTCCCACAATTGGACCACTTCACCAGAACTTAAAAGAGAGGGTTTTTGAACTTGCCTGATAGTCCTGGCCACCCTCTTCACATCTCTGACCCCCCCTGGAAACCCAATTTAGTCCTTAGAAGCCAAAACCAGACAAGACAACCAAGAATTCACCCCAGACAACTAGACATTGAGCGGACTGAATTTAGAACTTGACTTGACTTTCGATAACCAACCAACCAACCCTGAAGCAGAATAGAGAATGCAGCATGGACTTTCAGTAAGACCTTAGATCAGCTAGAACCTGCGGTTAGAGCCATATCACTCTATGAACATGAGGGGAAGAGTGGAGTTTGCATTGAGCATTTCCTACATTCGTGCCTCACTTTTGATTTTATCACCCACTACAAGAAAAGAAAAAGCATGTTTCCGCACTGAGCACTAGAAAGCACGAAGCACAACTTGTGAATAAGATTGACAACTTCTTTCAATAACAATGAACTCATCAGGAGATATAATAACATCAAGGAACCCACTATTAGGAGAAGATCCCAAAACAGAGTTGGGTGCCTAAGAGCCCCATCAGTAGAACCTTGAGAGGACACGAAGATCCAGAAGGCGACAACATAGAGGATGGAGCTACTCAAATTGATCGACGACCTTGTGGAGCTAGAAGTGGGAGCAATGTCAGGATCACGAGGCAGACAAAAGGAGAGGACTGGCTGGACTTGGGAGAAGTCCCAGTCTTAGTGCAGGAGTTAGTCAATGAGTATGACTTGTTGACTAGGATAGTAGTTTAGGGCAGACCAGTAGAGGAAGTGGTAGCAATCTTAGAAGAGGAAAGAAAGGCGATTAGAAAGGCACTAGAGAGCATAATTGCCTATAACCACGAGCAGAAGGCTAGGAAACTCCAACAAGATATAGACATGTACAAGGCCCAGCGTGTGCTAGCGTTGGCTGGTGTAGCCAAAGTAGGGCCAAATGCAGAGAGAGAACGAGCAGCAGAGGCTAACTTATCGTTGAGTGAACTCTAGCCAAGCATTTCATGGACAATACGTCCACTGAGCAGAGCGCAATAGCCTTAGCCATCGCATTACTCTCGAGATTAGGGGTCATGCAAGGGGCGAAGAGGCAATCTAGAATCCCTGTTGTAGCAAAGCAGCTAGACAAGTATGAACCTAGCAATGACCCATATAGCTTTGTGGAGCAACTTGAACAAGTTTTCAAAGCAAACAGTCTCACAGACCTTGCACAACGCTCTCAAGCTTTCGTTTTGTGCTTAGGTGATAAGGGGAGAATTTGGTACACTAGTCTAGATGCAGCTGAGCACACGAAATGTTCTCATCTTAAGGAACTCTTTATCAAGAGATTCTTTGAGGTAGGGTACTCTGACAATCTCATCGTCCGGTTGATCAATGTCAGTCACATAGGGAAAAGGAAGACGTAAGGGACTATGTCACTCATGTGCGTAGTCTCTTCAAGAGGATCCCTGCAAATGAGCGACCTAACAAGAAGGTTGTGTCTACCATATTTATAAATGGAATTTGAAGCGAGGAGCTCTACAAGGCTTTGGCTAGTAACTCCACTCTACACCGAGACGTGTTAGCTAGAGTCTTTGTAGAGGCAATAAGGGTGGACGATCAGCTTAGGGAGCGAAGCATGAGGAACACCAGTCGGGACAGTACAAGTCAGAGAGCTCCAGAGCGGTCAACAGTTTCATGAGAGAGACAGAACTCTAGCATATAGGATAAGGGAAAGAGTGTTGACCAAGGCCAAGAGCTGGCTAAGGTGAGAATGGAGCTTGCACGATTGCAAGACCAAATGAGGAAACCTGTGCGGTCGCATGTGCAGTGTATACACTATGGCGGTAACCACCTCCCAACTAGTGCCAAGATCCTAGATCTAGGCCATGCTCAAACTGCGGTAGGTTTGGTCATGACGCATTACATTACAGACTGCCAAGGAGATTCCCATATGCACAGCAATACAACCCTCCATACTTAGGCAATATGCCACCTAACCTCTTTGGCAGGGGAGCCCAGTTGGTGCTTCCAGCACCAAATGACGCAAGACCGGCCATTCCTAGGCTAGAGATGAACCCAACAGGCATACCTAGACCACCAGGGCCCTATGTAACCCATCCACCGAGTGACGCTCCTATTCACTATGTGGAAGAACCTAGTGAAGAGGAGACCTACGTGAACCCATACATATCCTATGATGAGGAAGGCAATCCAGTCCTGATGGGGGACTACCGACCAGTACCGATGATGGCGCTAGGTAGAGGAAGAGGCAGAGGCTTTGGAGGACCAAGCCAAGATCCAATCTCATACTAGACTTGCGGTCATCCAGGCCATATTTCATCACGCTGCCCGAAAAGGAAACAGGCAAACAAGGACAAAGCTGACCTTCGATGCACCAAGTGTGGAATCACACACCTATTTCCTAATTGTCCTAGACAAAAGCCATAAAATAGTTCTGCCAATGTGCCCTCAGTACCCTTGGGGTTGTTTGGTGTGGAGACCTTTGACAGTGAGGATACGCCCATCCCACTACATGTCACGACACAAGCATAGACAAAACAGGCAGGCATCTCATTGCCTAGGCTAAGTAACCTGGATGCAGCCTCATTGGGAAAGAAAAGTCAGAGGAGAAGGAGAAAGAGAACAGACGCAAAGATTACCCTTAAGACTCAGGAAGCTACAATGCTAGTGACAGGAAAGAGGGTCATTGATGTAGAGGCAGAGACCTCAGCTCCTAAGATAGCGAAACTAGGGAGTGCCAAGGTAGGGGAACACCCCCATCCCAAATGGCAACTCGAGGCTATAGCCAAAGTCAAGGAGTGGATCAAGGATGCCCAAGAATACCTTAAGGACATAGAGCCCATACTGGAAGACCAAATTGAAGACCTCTCTAGTGTGAGTACACCCGTTTCACCGTCGCGACCTCAATCAAGGAACGCACCCACACCACATGAAATGCCACAAAGGCAAGACCAGGAAGAAGCATGTCAGCAAGCTAACCAAGACATATGGCCAAACAGTGCTGACCAAGGAGAAAGGCAAACACCCAACAACCTCCTCACCACTTTAGTAACCACACCAGTAACCTTGAGCCTAGGAGATCTGCTTCGGCAGCACCCTTCCTTATGGCAAGAATTAAAGTATTGGGTGGAGGGAAAAGAGGAGCACACTGCCACTGACTTGCAAGAGCGGGACGCAGTCACAGATTCCAAGCCTAATGCTACACTCAGTTCCAAGGTCATTGCACGTCAATGCTTTTTGGGAAGGCATTGAGATGCATGCAGTCTTACCTAGCTTAGCCTTGGGGGATGTAACACAAAAAGGAATCGTAGACACAGGCGTCAGTGTCAGTGTCTTGAGCCACGCAGTTCTACAGGCCTAGGGAAACCTACCCATGGAAACAACTAGGTTCAATGTCACATTGACCAACAGAATGAAGGTCAACCCATTTGGGGTCCTAAAGAACTGGCTAGTGAAGGTCGCAGGGGTGTAGTTTTCCGTGAACTTCATTGTCATGAAGGGAGTGGACTACGACATACTGCTAGGCCAACCCTGGATGAGGAATGCTCAAGTTATTGAAGATTGGGGTAACAATCTCATCTTCTTGGGGAATAGAACAGAAGCGGTAAGGGTTGAGATGGATACCTAAAAGACTACCCCAGCCAACCTTGATGCTATCTCAACCATGCTAAAAGGTGATGCACAGGCAAGCAAACCCTATGGGTCATTGACCAAGTGCATCCCTTGCTTTGAGGATGAGCAGGATTGGATGCACGTCTTGGCAACCATTGACCTACCATTCTCAGATGAGGAAGAGCTATATAGGCAAGCTGCTAAATCCCCAAGCATGCCAACAAGGGAGCCCATCGTGCCACTCTAAATGATAGCAGGAAGCCCACATAACCTAGGGAAACTGTTCTCATTCCATATCCCCACCAACAAGCTCGAGCTTCAGGAAATCATAGAGTACCTAACCGATAAACTGAAGGGCAACATGGCTGCCAATCTAAAACCCCTAAGTGATCTTTTGGCTAAGCTTGAGTGGAAATGGACCAAAATTCATGATCTGAACCTATAATACAATTGGGCTTTAGTCACTGACGAAAAGGATATTGGAGAGGAAAGCCTGGGGGGGGGATCATGAGCATTCAGAGGGGCAAGACTCTGATGATGAGTAGTACGAGGACTGCCGCTCTATTGGAGACGAGAGTGAAGAAGAGTTAGACACGATAGAATATGACACTGAAGGGAGAACGATCAAACAGATCAAGGCAGACTCTAGGCCTAGAAGGGAAAGGGCAGGCTGGAATGAAAGAGGAGTCATGCGAACGGAGTGCGATAGATCCTGTTTGGAGCACATAGGAGTCATGGATTATGAGCAGGCAGGAGTGGCGCAACCATTGATAGTTCCAGTTCTTAAGACAGATACACCTATACTAAATTACAACCCCCTTGGCGAAACTCCTTCCTCAAGCAAGGGATGTGAGTTTAACTCAGAGTCAGAATTCAGTACGGAGAGTGATCCCGAAATACCCCAACCCTCTAAGGTTAGACACACCAAAGGGGACTTGCCAGTCCACCTAAGGCACAGACGGCTAAAGGAGGAGGCCAGGAAGCGAACTAAGGACTCGAAAGCAGAGAGGCAAAAGAAGCCACAGGATCTCCCCAAATGCTTCACAAAGTTTAAGAAGGGTGATAGAGTGGTGATTCTACTAGGAGCAAAGAGACAAGGGTAAACCAGTGAGCCAATTGAGGGACCCGCCAAGGTCAAGAAGTCAACTTGGCAGGGGAAGGCGAGAAGCCTCGACTTGTGTTCATTGTCGACGACTTGACCAAGGATGAGGAGGCTAAACTTGTTGCTCTCCTACGAGAGTATGTCGACGTGTCTGCCTAGTCCTTGGAGGAACTTAAAGGAGTCGATCCTAGGGTTGTGACCCTTAATATCCCAATGGTTCCAGATGCAGTGCCAACAAAGCAAGGACCTTACCCTATGAATCCCAAACATGCCTATGCAGTGAAAGAGGAAATCAATAAGCTCATGAAGGCAGGATTTATATATGAGATTGAGCACATGGATTGGGTATCACCTATAGTGATCGTTATGAAAAAGAATGGTAAAATTCGAGTGTGCGTGAATTACAATAAAGTTAATGCCGCTACAAAGAGGGACAACTACCCCTTACCGTATACCGAGCACATGTTGGAGAGGGTAGCAAGCAAAGAAGCCTACAGCTTCTTGGATGGCTTCTCCTGCTATAATCAAGTGCAAGTGCACCCTGATGACAGGCACAAGACTGCCTTCGCCACGGAGTGGGATGTATTCACCTACATCGTTATGCCCTTTGGGCTAATGAATGTGCCTGCGACCTTTCAATTATTAATGTGCACCATCTTCAAGGATATGCTTAGACGCGAGCTACAGGTGTTCATAGACGACTTATACGTACACTCTAGTTGGGCTGAACACTTAGAAAAGTTGAGAGCTATCTTTGAATGGTGTCGATTATACAACCTCTCATTGAACCCCTTAAAGTGCCAGTTCTGGGTGAAGCACGGATGTATCCTATGGCATGTAGTGTCAAGGAACGACATTGCCACTGACTCCTTGAAAGTCAAGGTCATTATCGACCTACCACCACCCATTAACTACAAGGGCATTCAGTGTTTCTTAGGCTATACAGGATACTATCAACGCTTTGTACTAAATTATGCACTGATTGTTAGACCATTGTACAAGCCATTGATCGTATTCGAGTGGACTAAGGAATGCCAGCGTGCATATGAAGAGTTGAAGAAGGCTCTCACCACTACACCAATCTTACGAGCCCCAGACTAGAGCATAACGTTTCATGTACACATAGATGCCTCTAAGTTTGCTATTAGAGTTGTTCTATGCCAGCCTGGTGAGCATAACCTAGATTACCCTGTGAGTTTTGCTAGCAGGCAGCTCACTGAAACGGAGATGAACTATTCCACTACAGAAAGGGAAGGGTTAGCCATGATGTTTGCTGTAAAGAAATTTAGGCATTATCTATTGGCCACCCCCCTCGTCTTTTTCATTGACCATCAAGCCTTGCTTTATCTCGTGAACAAGCCGTGCGCTACAGGTCGCATAGCTAGATGGTTACTTCTCTTGTTGGAATTCGATTTCTATGTGGTTGTACGTAAGGGAAAGCAACACTATATGGTTGATTACATATCCCGCATACCCACAGGAGAAGTTGTTGGACAAGGCATACCTGACGACCTACCGAACGCTCATCTCTTTGGCATGTCTAGTGAAAGAGACTTGTTTAAAGCCGATCTGATGCCATATTGGGCCGATGATGTAGTTCAAGTGCTAGAGAACAGTCTACTTGAGAGACCTATTGAGAAAGCTAGGCTAAGGAGACTTATCTTAAAGATCCAGCCATACCAATTGATCGTAGGCCAACTCTATAGGCTAGGACAAGATAGTTTGTTGCGTAGATGTGTGTGTGAGCATGAGAGATGCACGATGTATTGAGAGAAGCACATGGTGGAAAAGTTGGAGGACACTTTAGTGGGGATACAACAGCCCGTAAGGTGCTACAATCCCAACTATGGTGGCCCACCCTATTCCATGATGTTGCTAAATTTGTAAAACAATGTGATGAGTGCCAGAGGACTAAGGTGCCTGTGCATAAGGATAAGATGGAGTTGACCCCCGTAATAGCATGACAACTCTTCAAAAAATAGGTCATTGACTTCATTGGACCTATCAGTTCTGCGGCACAATACTCCTAGGCACGCTACATCATTGTGGCAACTGATTACCTGACGAAGTGGCCAAAGGCAAGAGCCACTAGGAAGAATGATGCTAGAACCACTGCAAAGTTCTTGTGGGAGTAGGTCCTTTCACATTTTGGTTGTCCAATTGAACTAGTAAGTGATCAGAGCACACACTTCATTAATAAAGTGATATCCCACCTGCTCTTGATCTTCCTAATGATTTATAAAAGGTCCTCGCCCTACTACCCTCAAGAAAATGGACAAGCAGAATCCATGAATAAGATCCTAGTCAACGTGCTTACAAAGGTGGTATCCACATCATGAAGTGACTGGGATAACATATTAATGGCAGCCTTGTGGGCCTATCGTACAGCTTATAAGACGGTTGTAAGACAGACACCCTTTAGGCTGACTTATGGAACGGAGGCCATTCTACCCTTGGAGTTCTTTGTCCCTAGCTTAAGGATAGCAGCCCAGGAGCATTGGGAGGGAAGAGAGGCTTGGACCAACCACTTAGTGGAGTTAGAGTGTCTCACGGAGACTTGACTCTTAGCCACCCACGCTCTGATTTGTGAGAAGGCACGAAGAAAGATGTGGTTTGACAAGCATGTCAAATAGCACAACTTTGATCAAGGGGACCTCATTCTACTATACTCTGTGAAGGGTCACAAACAAAAAATGAAATTTCGAGGACTAGGACCTTTCCGAGTACGTACAATTAGTAGAACATGCAATGTTGAATTGGAGATGCTCGAAGGTGAAGGAATAGGCTTTTTCAATGGCCGTCGCATGAAAAATTACTATCCTCCTTCCCATCCGTTGCACGAGCCACCTATGCTTGAAGCCCCTGTCAACGTCTGCATGGCCACTATTATTGAACTGATAGAGCAAGATGAAGAAGCAGTGGCACCCGCCTACCTACGAATCATGGTCATTGCAGAACGGATGTATTCTTTTGATGCCTTGATCGACGAAGGTGCAGACTATAATATCTTGACACATGACCATTGGACATGCATTGGTCAACCTAAATTACAGCCCACAAATGCTAAACTCAGCCCATTTGGGAGCAACACTTACTCACTCTTAGGAAAATGCAAAGTGGTTGTCTCTATCAAGTCTGAAAGTATACCAGTCTTCTTTTATGTGTTGCCAAACACTAAAGGGGCCGGTAATAAGTCACTACTAGGTTGCACTTTTAAAAAGTAGATGAACTGCAATATGGACTATAACCTAGATCGCATCCATCTTACTATAGTCAATGTGCGCATAGTGACTACTTTCAGCAAGGGTTATCTTGATCCTTCTACAATTGCAAAGCCACTGATAGAGACCCCTGCGAGCACGCCTATGACCAAGCCTAGGGAGAAGGGCTGTGATATCTCACCCCACACTCAAACTGCTAGAACCAAGCCCACCAAGGCTATTCACAAGGCCATGGAGTCCACGCTCATATGGATGCCAAAACAACAAGGACCACCTCCTTGTAAACCGTAGAAACGTGCTTCTAAATGCAAAAACTATCAGTCTCACAGCCTAAGAATCAGCTCAGACGCTATCGACGTAGGCACACGACCATGCCGCGATGGATCCCCAAAAATCTAAGCAACCTAAGAGTGGACATTCAAGAGGCTCAACTCTAAGCAACCTCACTCTAGCTAGAGAGGCTTGCACTTACGGAGCCCAGGCTACAAAGAAAGCTAGACCAGCACCGATTGTGATTAATGAATCCCAACACATTTATCATCCAAAGCTAGATGCCCCAGAATTATCCAAGTCATAGGAGTTGAGCACCCCCATGCGAGCTCAGATAGAATGCAGCACACCTCCTATGCCACTGGAGCCCCCTACAGCATCTCAAAGTGCTTTTGAGTGCAAAGTCCCATCTATGACGCCATCAATGGAGTCACCACTATCCAGCCAAATTGCACCATCACCACCAGCAGGTCTTAGGCCTTCGTATGAAAGACGATCTTTCCTTTCAGTGGCCAAGGATCTTGCTGAGACCTCGGGAGATGACGTAGTGACATTCATCAAGGAGTTAGATAACACCTTTGTAAAAATATTACACGGCGCAGTGAACAAAATCTGAGAAAGAGATAGAGAGTACACAACACATAAGAGGAGAATCAGTAAATTCTTTAACTCCAAAAAACTGATACAAAGATGGCTCTGTCCACCCGTGCGCTTCCACTGTGTGAAGCTTAGATGGTGATCTAGACAGAAGATAGGTGAAGAGCTTAAGGCTAGCTGGAACAACAACTCTGACTGGGTGAAAGATGAGTGACCGATGGCTGTGAAGGGGTTTAGCTTTTATAGCCTGTGAAGGCCGTGAGGTTGGCCTGACCGACCTACTATATAAGCCTCCACTAGTCGGCCAAGGAATATTCCCTTTACCATTGGGCTAGGGGCAGTGCCCCTGGACCCCCACCAGGGGGGCTGCAGGTCCCCCCTGGGACCCCCCAGCCAAGGGCCGCTCCCGCAGCCCTCGCACCCCACAATAGGGGCCCCTTTTAACTCCCTTACCCTGCAACTCGATGCAATGCACCTCAAGCTGCTACCAGCTTAACCACTCCATCTAACCCAAAGATTAGACCCACAACGGTCACCTTTTTGCCATTCGGTCACATAGACCTCATCTAATATACAAGTCAGGACTCAACCAATGTCCGGGCTCACATTTGGCTTCTCCTCATAATGGGGGCCTTACAACTTTGAGTACCATGGATCATTGGTAGCACCTAATGAGAGTGGGGCATTGATCATATCTAACACCCCCCCTCAATGTCCACCCATAGGTGAACTATCTCCTCAGCCCAATGCCGAGTCTCTGAAGATGAACTTGAAGTATATCCTTAGTAAGTGCTTTGGTGAAGATATATGCTCCATTCTCCTCTGTTGGGGATAGTAGACCAATTCCACTATCCCATCCTCCATCAAATCACGCACATAGTGATACTAGATCTCTATATGTTTGGTGCGTGCATGAAACACTGGATTTTTGGCAATGGCGATGCAACTCTGATTGTCACATCTCAGCACAATTGGTTCTTCATCCTGCACTCCCATATGCCATAGAATCCTTCTCAACCATACTGCTTCACATGCAGCAAAACAAGCTGCCTTGTACTCTGCTTCAGTAGAAGACAATGCCACTGTTGGCTGCTTCTTACTAATCCAAGAGAAAATTCCTAAATCCAAAGAGAAACAATAACCAGAAACTGACTTCCTGGAATCATTGTCTCCTGCTCAAAGTTCCCCACAAGAGAAGTTCCAAAACTGTATGTGATACCATAGTCAAGAGTTTTCTTCAAGTATCTGAGCACCCGTATCCCAGCCTTCCAATGACTCTCATGAGGTTTGTTTGAGAACCTGCTCAAAATACCAACAGCAAAACTGATATCTGGTCTGATGTTACACAAGTAGATCAGACTGCCGACCAACCTCCTATACCTCCCAATGTCTGCTAGTGCTGATGTATCCTCGACGGATAACTTTGCATTCACCTCCATAGGTGTAGCTATCTCCTTGCACTCGGTCATGCCAAATGCCTTCAAGATCTCCCATGCATACTTCTTCTGAGAGATGAAGATCTTTCATGGCTCTTGCCAGACTTCAATCTCCAAAAAATAGTGTAGCAAGCCCAAGTCTGTCATTTCAAACTCAGAACTCAAAGCCTTTCTAGTTTGGTTGATCATATCTTCATAGTCACCTGTAATAAGAAGGTCATCCACATATAGGACAATCACTAAATACTTTTTGCCATCCTTGTAAACATTGAAGTTAGCATCTGAGGCACATCTTTTGAAGTTTAGGTTTCAAAAGAACTTATCTATCCATTGGTAGCATGATCTGGGGACTTGTTTCAGCCCATATAATGCCTTCTTCAGCTTACACACTTTGTTCTTAGAATGGGGGGCCTCAAACCTTGGTGGCTGAGCCACCTACACCTCCTCCTTGAGGTCACCATTTAAGAACGCTGACTTAACATCCATTTGGTACACTGGCCACTTCTTGTGGGCAGCCACTGCAAGTACCGTGCGAATAGTGGTCATTCTAGCAGTTGGGGCAAATGACTCTTGAAAATTAAACCCTTCAACTTGTGAAAATCCTTGGGAAACCAGTCTAGCTTTGTACTTTTCTAAGGTACCATCAGCCTTGTACTTTACCTTCCAGATCCACTTGGTGCCAATAACCTTCTGCTTTGCTGGTCGATCCACTAGCTCCCAAGTGTCATTCTTCATTATGCTATCATACTCCGCCTACATAGCAGCCTTCCAGGATGGATCTGCAAGTGCTTCTTCTAAGTCATTTGGCTCCTTTACTTCTCTCATAATCTCAACCATCAAGGCCATATTAACTATGTGAGCAGAAGCCCTCCTTTACTCCTCTATTCTCTGAGACCTCCTTGGTCCGTCTGCCTTCTCCTCAACAGATGTAGGAATAGGATTATTGTGGTCATAGAGCTGCTTCACCCAGTGCAGCAATGGCTTTTTTGGTGGGGTGATGTCAGGTTGGTGAACTTTTTCCTCATCATCTGAAGATGATGCTTCCTCCTCCTTAAGGATAGGGATAGCTCTCGGGACAGGTTCATAGTGGACTACTTCTTCGCTTGATGATAAAGTGGAAGAACTTTTCTTCTCCTCCTCCACTGTATGCGGCTCCTCCTTGAACACCACATCATGGCTTGCGATGATCTTCTTTGCCTCTTGGTCATATAATTTGTAAGCCTTCTGCTCATCACTATAACCCGAGAAGATACATTTTCTACTTTTTGGTTTTAACTTGTTTCTCTTCTCATCTGGAACATGTGCATAACATTCACATCCAAAAATTCTGAAATGTGAGATAGATGGTTTCTTACCAGTGTAAGCCTCATGAGGTGTTTTTCCTTTGAGAGCCTTTGTATAGCTCCGATTTAGAATGTAGACTACAGTATTAACAGCTTCAGCCCAAAAATGGTTAGGCAATCCCTTGCCCTTTAGCATGCATCTTGCCATCTCCACAATGGTGCGATTCCTACGTTCCACAACACCATTTTGTTGAGGTGTGTGAGGCATCATCAATTGACGCTTGATCCCTTTGCTCTTGCAAAAGCCTTCAAACTCCTTTGAGTTGAACTCACCACCACCATCTGTTATAAATTTCTTCACACTTTTCCCTGTTTCATTCTCAACAAGTTTTAGCCATTCTTTAAACTTACCAAAAGCTTGAGCCTTATCACGAAGGAATTACACCCACATCTTCCTACTGTAGTCGTCGACAATCAACATAAAATAAGAAGATCCCCCCAAGGCCTGTGTAGGCATCTTACCACACAAGTCAGCATGCACCAACTCTGAGGAGCCTGTGCTCTATTCTTGCTTTCTTGTGGAAATGCCTTTCTCTGTTGCTTGCCCATCATACAAGCTTCACATGGTTCCTTCAATTCAGTTATTGTAGGTAGGTGAGCAAACATACCTTGCTTTTGCATCTCCTTCAACACTGCAAATCCGATGAGTCCAAACCTTTCATGCCAAAGCTTACTTGTGCATGTTGAGATATCGAGCTCCACTCGTGATACGCCAGGGTGACCGTTGTGTATTTATGTCACCGACTTGTCAGTTGCAGATGCGGTTGGTACACCGCCCCTAAATAATAGCTACATGATAGCTATCCTTATCTACTCTAGTTCGTGGCTCAGTTAGTATGCCACCTTAGTTAGTTGAGTTTGGTTTGAGACCCATATAGAGGGTTCTTCTATTTCTTTGTACTTGAGTTCTTTTGGCTTACACAACTAAGAAGAGGAAAACTATTTTCAGCCTCCACCCTTGTGTGTCTTCCCCCATTGTGCAAGCAAGAAAGCTTCAAGCGAGACTCCTTCCTTCTCTCCCACAATCTTGACATGGTATCAGAGCCTTGTTCGTGGTAAGGAGCTCAAGAAAGCAAGCCAAGCTCGCGGTGTTCTGGTAAGAGGAGCAGTGTTGCTTTCATTTTCTGTTTTGGGAGCAGATCTCTGCAGGTAGCACAGCCGAAAATTGCAGGAATGCATTGTCTCAGGTTGAGACGCCCTTCGCGGTGAAGCAAGAGGGCAGTATATGCAACGGGAAAGAGCATTAGCTCTTGGCGACCCTATTTTTTTTATTTGAGGCCATTTCGGGGCCTGTTTTGGAGGCGGAAGTTTTCTGCACGCACTCAGGAAAAGGCTCAGTTTTATGCTGTTTAGCCACTGTTCTACAGGTCGGTGAAAAGTTACTGTAGAAATTGCATGGTATGCTTGTGCGCAGAGACATTGGGAGTTTCAGAATCATCCTTGGTTCCTGTTTATGCAAAATCGTCACTAGGAAGTGACTGTGTGGTCAAATACCACTTTCGCCAGTTTTGCAGATTTGCCCTTGTGAGGGTGAAGCTGAGTTTTTGCAGTGACAGAATTTTTCGCAGTGTTCTGTAATGGCGTCTGATTCTCTTTCACAGATTGTAACTAAAAAGCTTGACAAGAATAACTTCCAAGCATGGAAGTTTAGAATGACGAATTTCCTTATGGGAAAAGGATATTGGGAATTTGTTGCAGGAAATGAAGAAGAACCAGTTCTTCCTGATGTTCCCAATCAACAGCAAATGCAGGCATTCAAAGCATGGCATGAGAGAGCCAGGAAAGTTATGTACTGGCTGTCTATCAGTATTTCAGACTCTATGATTGTGCATATTCAGGATGCAAGTACGCCAAAGGAGGCATGGGATACTCTGTCAAAAATGTATAGCACAAATACGCAAGCCAGGAAAATGCAGCTCAAGCAAGAGTTGCATAACGTGCAAAGAGAAAGTATGAGCATCAATGACTACCACATGAAGGTGAAGAAGATTGCAGATGCACTTGCTTCCATTGGGTCGCCAGTGGAAGATGATGATTTAGTTTCTGTGACCTTGAATGGTCTAGGAAAGGATTATGTGCAGTTTCAGACATCCATTTCCGTCCGTGAAAGATTTCCTGATTTTGAAGAGTTGATTGCTCTTCTAATTTCTGAGGAGCAGAGAAATGGTGGTGCATCTTCTTCAGGAGGAACTTCAAAAGAAGCTGTCTTCTACTCAAATGCTGGAAGAGGTAGAGGCAGAGGTAGAGGAGGCCGATTTGGAGGCCGTGGTAGAAATCAGAATATGCAGCAAACTCAAGAAAACCAGTCCTATGGAGGAGGACGTGGTAACTCTAGAGGCAGGGGGAGCCAAAGAGGTCGTGGTGGATGGCAAAGAGGCCAAAATGCAAACAGTAATGTTGAATGCTACTATTGTGGTAAAATGGGTCATATGGCTAAAGACTGCTATAAAAAGCAGAATGACATCATGAATGGAAAACTGCAACAAGAAAATTATGCATCTTCTAGTAGACAGGATGATGACAGAAATGAGCATTTGTTTATGGTGCAGCACATGAACAATTATGTGACAAATGCAGAAGAAAGCAACGATGTGTGGTATGTTGACTCAGGTGCATCAAACCACATGACAGGTCATGCAGAATGGATGGAGGATGCAAGGAAAATGGAAAAACCAGGATTTGTGGAGACTGGTGATGATACTGCACATCCGATTGTGCAGATTGGAAAAATTCCTTTGTCTATGCAGGATGGGAAAAAGAAATACCTGTCCGATGTATTTCATGTCCCGAATATCACCAAGAATCTGGTTTCTGTTGGTCAAATGGTTGAACAGGGCTTGCAGGTCAGATTTAATCCTCATGGATGCTTTGTTGAGGATATGAAAAATAAAGGTCGCTTGATAGCAAAAGGAAAGAAGAAGGGCAGAATGTTTACATTGGATGCAGACATGCTTGAATTGAGTGCAGCAATGTTTGCACATGGGACCGGTGTAGTTGCAGATATTGATATCTAGCATAAACTCATTGGTCATGTTAATGTACAACGACTTAAATCAATGCAGGCCCAAAACATTGTTGCAGGATTGCCTAAATTCAAGGTTGCAGAAATGCATAAGGTATGTGAAGCCTGTCAGTTTGGAAAATAGGCAAGGAAACCATTTCCTAGACATGTTCAAGAGAGTAAGAAGCCATTGGAATTAATCCACTCTGATGTGTGGACTACTAAAGCTGCATCTCTTGGAGGCTGTCATTATTTTGTCAGTTTTATTGATGACTACAGCAGAAAAGTTTGGGTGTATTTTATGAAAAAGAAAAGTGAAGTTTTTGGGCATTTCAAAACTCTTGAAGCTATGGTTGAAAAAGAAACAGGCCTGCAAGTAAAATGCCTAAGGTCAGATGGAGGGGGAGAGTACCTCTCAAATGAGTTTGCAAGGTTCCTGCAAGAGCATGGCATAAAGCAGCAATATTCATGCAGTCATACCCCACAGCAAAATGGAATTGCAGAAAGAAAAAATAGGCATATTGGAGAGGTATCTCGTGCCATGCTTAATGAAAAAGACCTACCTGATTTTTATTGGGCTGAAGCAGTTGCTACAGCAGTCTACATAATGAACAAGACTCCCACTGCAGCAATACATGGAATGACTCCAGAGGAGAGGTATACTGGTAGGAAACCAGATATTTCTCATTTGAAAATTTTTGGTTGCATTGCCTATGTACATGTGCCAGATGAGTTGAGATCCAAGTTGGATCCAAAAGCTGAGAAGTGCATCTTTATTGGTTACTCTCTGCAGCAAAAAGGGTATAGATGCTATAACCCTTCTACTCGTAAGTTTACAGTGAGCAGAGATGTTGTTTTTGATGAGATGACTAGCTGGTATAAACCAGTAAATGTGATTGATGATGTAGATGCACAAAATGGTAATGCTGCACAGAATTCACAGCAGCAGTCACAAAATATTAGTGGACCTGGAGCGTCCTCTAGCAGTGGTTCACATTCTTCACCATGGACAGGCAGATTGAGATCAGGAGAATCTCCTGAAGGCAGCGCAAATAGTGGTATGCACGTATCACGAAAAGGAAAAGAGAAGGTAGATCAACCCATGTTTGATGTGAATGCAGGTCACTCTTATGTGGATGGTGAATCCAGTGGCTCAGAACAGAGCATTGATGATGAGTTGGGTATTCCTTCTATTGTTACACCTGGAGTAAGGAAGACCAGGGATGTTTTGAGAGCACCTGGGAGTGAACCCACTTTGCGCAAGTCTACCAGAGTTAGGTATCCTGTGGATAGGCTGAAATATGATGGATTTACAGCCATTCACTATGCATATATGGTCAAGGTGATACAAGAACCAGAACCCACTTCTTTTGAGCAAGCCATGGGAAAATAAAAATGGGAGAAAGCCATGGATGAAGAAATGGATGCCTTGGAAGCAAATGCTACATGGGAATCGGTACCTTTGCCTAAAGGTAAGAATGCAATTGGCTGTAAGTGGGTTTATAAGGTGAAGCACAATGCAGATGGTTCTGTGAACAAATACAATGCAAGATTAGTGGTCAAGGGGTATGCACAAACATATGGCATTGACTATGAAGAAACATTCAGTCCGGTTGCAAGGATGGCAACCGTAAGAGCAGTCATTGCTATGGCTGCATCAAAGGGATGGTCTTTACATCAGATGGATGTAAAGAATGCCTTCTTGCATGGTGATTTGCAAGAAGAGGTCTATATGGAGCAGCCACCAGGTTATGTGCATGCTGTTCATCCTGAGTTGTTTGCAGGTTGAAGAAAGCCTTGTATGGCTTGAAGCAAGCACCTAGAGCATGGTCTGACAAGATAGGACAGTATCTTGTCACTATTGGCTTTCAGATTTCCAAGGCAGATTTCTCACTTTATGTGAGAAAAACAGAGAAAGGTATTATGCTACTTGTCATTTATGTTGATGATTTGATTATGACAGGTGACAGTGATGAAGATATCCTTCATGTGAAAATGCTATTGAAGCAGAAGTTTGAGATGAAGGATTTGGGAGAGCTGCGTTATTTCTTGGGCATTGAGGTGATTAGATCACCAAGTGGGATACAACTCTTGCAGAGGCAGTATGGATTGGACATGCTGTCCAAATATGGGATGACAGGCTGTAAGCCTATTTCAGTTCCTTTGGAGCAAAATGTGAAGCTGAGCACAGATGCAGGTGAGCTTCTAGAAGACCCTACTATGTACAGACGCATAGTAGGAAGTTTGATTTATATGACTATTACCAGGCCAGATTTGAGCTATGCTGTTGGATTGGTAAGTCAGTTTATGCAGGCTCCAAGGAAACCACATTTGGATGCGGCTAGACGCATACTCAGGTATGTGAAGTCCACATTGCAGTATGGACTATTTTATGAGACTGGGGTTCAGATACAGTTGCATGGATACACTGATGTTGATTGGGCTGGTAGTATTTCTGATAGACGATCTACCAGTGGATATGTGTTCTCTTTTGGGAGTGCTGCAGTCACTTGGAGCAGCAAGAAACAGCCTACACTTGCCTTGTCGAGCACAGAGGCTGAGTACAGGGGTGCAGCAATGGCTACATGTGAGGTAGCTTGGTTGCATAAGCTACTTTATGATATGCATCAGTCTACAGATGGGCCAGTTGTCATTTATTGTGACAACATGAGTAGTATACACTTGGCAAATAACCCAGTCTATCATGCTAGAACAAAGCACATTGAGGTGCATTATCACTATGTGCGAGAGAGGGTTTTACTAGGTCTTATTGATCTAGTTTATGTCAGCACAGAGGATCAGGTAGCTGACATATTCACGAAGGCATTGGGCACAGAGAAGCTGCGCAAGTTCAGAGACCTGCTTGGTGTGCAGGAATTGGGATTGAGCTCGAGGGGGAGTGTTGAGATATCGAGCTCCACTCGTGATACGCCAGGGTGACCGTTGTGTATTTATGTCACCGACTTGTCAGTTGCAGATGCGGTTGGTACACCGTCCCTGAATAATAGCTACATGATAGCTATCCTTATCTACTCTAGTTCGTGGCTCAGTTAGTATGCCACCTTAGTTAGTTGAGTTTGGTTTGAGACCCATATAGAGGGTTCTTCTATTTCTTTGTACTTGAGTTCTTTTGGCTTACACAACTAAGAAGAGGAAAACTGTTTTCAGCCTCCACCCTTGTGTGTCTTCCCCCATTGTGCAAGCAAGAAAGCTTCAAGCGAGACTCCTTCCTTCTCTCCCACAATCTTGACAGTGCCCACTCCAGCGGTGGCTGTAAGAGCACTTAGCTCATACAGGTTGTTCCTTCTTTCTCCTTTGCCAACAATTGTGCCAATGCTATCAAGAATTTCTGCACCTGTCTTCTTGAACCTCACTTCATGACCAAGATCAGTTATGGCAGCAATTGATAAGAGATTTCTCCTGATTTCGGGAACATACAATACATTTGAAAGCTTTTTTACTTCACCATTTGCAGCAGCAAAAGAAATAGTACCTGTGCCCGCAGCAGAGCATTTAGCATCATTTCCAACTGTCACAGTGATGGATTCTTGTAGAGGCTGCATAGAACTGTATAGACCTTTCTTGTTGGTCATGTGACGGGAGGCCCCACTATCCAACACCCATGAGTCAGTGGTAGATTCTTCTTGCGCCGAGGAGCACACTTCTTCAATGGTCGCCATGAATAATTCCAGCTCTGCTTCAGTCATATTGGCTGTCTCTTTCCCTTTACTTTTAAGGGTACCATTCTTTTCATCTGCCTTCTTGACACGACAATCTGCAATTGCATGTCCTTTCTTCTTGCAGTAGAAGCACTCTCCTTGAAACTTCTTCTTTCCGTCCTTCTTCTTTTTTGTCACCATCATTTTTGGTGGAGGAACCACCTTTGCCTTTTGCATTGGTAGAGAATGCAGCATCTCCATTGTTGCTTCCTTCTCGGACTTTCAGCCTCAGCTCCTCCTCCATTAATAATGCACAAAACTCCTCCAAAGTCAAAGCTTGAGATCTCACCTAAGTATTAAGGGCAGTTACTAGTCCATCAAACATTTGTGGACAAATCCGAAGACACCTCCGAGCTAGCTCTTCGCTAGTCTTTTGTATCCCAGTGCCAGCCATCTGGTCGTGCAGATTCTTAATCCGAGTGATGAATGCTTCAACCGTCTCTCCTTCAGCAAACTTCTCCGCTGCTAGTTGATTCTCCAAGTTTTGAATCCTTGTTTGGTTTTGTGTTTCATACTGACTCCTTAGTACATTCCAAGCCTCTGACACTTTGGTTGTATGCTGAATCAAAGTTAGAACACTGTCAGAATAGCTTGTAACTAAGGCACACAATTCATCTGCATTCCTTTGTTTCCAAGCTCGTAAAAGATCTGCATTCAGAGGAATCATCACACTAGGATTTTATGGGTAGGGGTTAGGCTATGGTTCTGCGTCAGTCCCTAGCACAGTCTCTAGAAGCTCATAAGAATCAAGGATAGTTGTAATTTTGAACTTCCACAAGGTGTAGTTTGTACCATCTAACTTGCCTTCGCTGAAGGTTGGTGGACGAATCCTCAGTGTTTGAATAGCCGGTACAGCAACACCACCTCCTGCATCGCTTCCTGATGCACCAGAACCACTTCCGAAAGTCGACATAGTTTCTCTTTGCTATTGAAGCCTTTGCCTCTTGCACACTCTCCAATCTCTAGAGCCCCCTAGGCTCTGATACCATGTGAAATATTACACGGCGCAGTGAACAGAATCTGAAAAAGAGATAGAGAGTACACAAGAGATAAGAGGAGAATCAGTAAATTCTTTAACTCCAAAAAACTGATACAAAGATGGCTCTGTCCACCCATGCGCTTCCATTGTGTGAAGCTTAGATGGCGATCTAGACAAAAGATAGGTGAAGAGCTTAAGGCTAGCTAGAACAACAACTCTAACTGGGTGAAAGATGAGTGATCGATGGCTGTGAAGGGGTTTAGCTTTTATAGCCTGTGAAGGCCATGAGGTTGGCCTGACCGACCTACCATATAAGCCTCCACTAGTTGGCCAGGGAATATTCCAAGGAATATTCCTTTACCATCTGGCCGGGGGCGCTGCCCCCGAACCCCCGCTAGGGGGGCCATGGGCCCCCCTGGGACCCCCCAGCCAGGGGCTGCTCTCGTGGCCCCCGGACCCCACAATAGGGTCCCCTTTTAACTCCCTTACCCCGCAACTTGATGCAATGCGCCTCGAGTTGCTACCAGCTTAACCACTTCATCTAACCCAAAGATTAGACCCACAACGTTTGCCATCCGGTCACATAGACCTCATCTGATATACAGGTCAGGACTCAACCAATGTCCGGGCTCACATTTGGCTTCTCATCATAATGGGGGCCTTACAACTTTGAGCACCATGGATCATTGGTAGCACCTAATGAGAGTGGGGCATTGATCATATCTAACAACCTTCACCACATTTGCTAGGAGCTATGAGAGGCTTGACCTAGGACTTCTCGATGAACCCCTTGCTTCTAATGTTCATGTGTTGCCATGCACTTGGGAAGACTACGAATTTATGACCATCAATTTCCCAAAACTGCGCTGAATTAATCGCTAATGGAGAAATCTCAGAGGAGCAAGCCATTCTCAGAAGATTAATTACCTCGTACCACAAGCCTGCTCGCTCTGCACTTGAACAAGAACTGGAGGAGCTCACGCAGCTTGCCAGCTCTGATTCTTCATTCTTACAATTGTGGTATGCCTTGCAACTCCAATGGGAGAAAAAAGGATGTCACATCATGACCAATGCCGAGCAAAGAAGGGCAATCAAAACAATTGAACATGATCCTACTTATGTGGCACCTCTTTTGTTTAGGGTTTTGGCCATTACACGCAACATACACTTAGATGACCATGTGTTAGATGACCAATTCCTTATGGAAGAGGAACTACACGTTGCTAGCTGCCTCAACTCTGGGGACATCTTTCATGATGTCTTGACCTATATCACCCAAGCTTCCATACGACCATTGAACTTGATCGTCATGCCCAACTTGAATATAACCCTAACATCTATACTTGGATGTTGGCCAAGTAACTCGCCCCACAAAGTCCATGTGAGTCCTCCTTCTTCCCTTGCTAATCCTAGGAAGGATTCCTTTAAAACTTAAGAAAGGGGGGGAGCAAAGTGAGAGCCAAGTGATGTAGCAAGATGTACTGATGGATGAAAATGATCAACTGAATTTAAATAGGAAAGAATGCAAGGAGGAAATAGAAGTTGCTTTTGAATTATTTCCAAGTTTCATACCTCTGAAGCAGCACGGCAAATTGTCACACTCATTCTTTCTCGGGTTTTTGTTAGTGATGAGTCAATTCATAACGCTAATATTGGCATGGTGTAATGACAGGCACCTACCATGGCAGGACAAGAAAAGGGGGGTAAACTTCCATTCACTGAAGAGGAGCTGACAAAGTATGGGATTAGTGTTGAGACATGTGGATTTAGCCAGTTCACTTTCAAACATACCCTGAATTTAGACGATGCCATCCTGGAAGAGCCAGCAGTGAAGGAGTTGGTGGATAAATGCAACCTCTGAAAGTATGTGGAAAAGGTCAGACAGGCTGTAGATTACAGCATGTGCACTGGCTTTTTAAGGAGCTTTGATGAAGGCAGGAGCTGTGGCACGATCACAGTAAGGATTGGTGACCAAGAAAGAAGGGTGCAAGTGCCCCTTAATGTAGCTATCGTCGAGAAATCCCTGGGGTTTGTGTCCAAGAAGGAGAGGCGCCCAAGAAGAGATGTATATACCATGATGGGAGTCAAAAAAGATGACGTGCACACAGTGCATGGAATTAGTTTGGCTAATATTCCAGACCTTGCAACAAAGATGCAAGCTAAAATGGTCCACGCCCTTTTCTCAGGACAGAGATACAACGCTTTAATGAACAGAATCGGGGTGCCATTACTAGAGAGCATCACTGCAATAGTTTCAGAGGAGGTGGATGGGAATGTTTTTGTGCAGAAAACTATCGAGGTCAGCCGCGCTCTTGGCTCCAGCCATAGCACCAGTGGTGGGGAGTCTCCTGCTTCTACTGCACGATCCGCAAGGAAAAAGCCTACCTCGAAAACCTCCACAATCAGATATGGCGGTATCCTGATGGCAATCATCGATGAGGCTATCAAGGATGCTAGTGTAGATAAAGAGCAAGCTGTGCATCAAAGCTCACCTCGCCAAGAGAAAGAAGGCTCGAGTGAAAGGACAATAAGCGACAAAGGAAAGCCAGAGGTACCACCTACTCAAGCGGCTAAACCATGAGAGCAAAAGAAGAGTGACAAGAGCTAGAAGGAGAAGAAAGAAAGACTGAGCAAAGAAGAGCAAGCCGAGATGAAGAGGGCTCAAAGAGAGTCAAGAAGGGTGGAGGAGGAACAAAGGAAAAAAGAAGAGGAAGAACTCAAAAAATTTAGAGAAGAATCAAAGAGGGCAGAAGAAGAGAGGCAAAGAAGGGCAAAGGAGAAAGCCAAAGAACTAAGAATGAAAGAACTTGCTGAATTGGAAAAGGCCACTCATAGATATGTCGAAGAAACCCATGGGGGAGGAGAGATCAATCCTTTGAGTCCCAGCCATGAAGCTGAAGCAAGTGGCAGTGTGGAAATGGCCCTAGTAATTGTAGGCAAGGGCAAGTCCCTGCTACACCCCCTGCCTTCCTCCTTTGTGCTAGTACCAACCAACACCACAACCACAACCACCCTGCAACCCACGCCCTCTCTAGACACGGCCCAATTGATGAACATGATGCAGCTACTTGTCAGTAAAGTGGCTGAAATTGTACTAGAAGCCAGAGCAAAAAGGCCTGTTGTCTCGCAGATGCCGAGTCTAGGCAGGATCCAAAATGACAAAAGCTAGAGGCATCGACCACTACAGCCCCTACTCCCATGCCATCTGGTGCCGACTATGACACTTATGTGGCTAAGCTTCTAGCACAATCAGACAAGGAAAAATAAGAAAAGAAGATATCCCTGGTGGAGTTAGAGAAAGAAAAGGAAACTTTAGCAACCTTAAGGTTAGAAGTTTCAAAGCAAGGAGCCGACTGAAGAAGGGAAGTGAAAACTCTACAAGATTAGCTGAAAGCAAAGACCAAGGAAGCCCAGGACAATGAGAGCCACCTAAGACAAAGGCTGGAAGATGAAGAGCAAAACCTGGTGGCAGAATAGCGAAGCTTGAAGTTACTAGTGCAGTAGTATGCTGACTTGGAACAGAGAACTGCCGAATTGAAAATGTACAGACAGATAGAAGCTCAGGAGGGCGAGCCAAGTGAGCAACAAGAAGATGCCATAGCTTTTAGACTATGGTATGAACTTGAAGAACAAGAAAGATTAGAGAAAGAAATAGAGTTCCTAGAGCAAGAAAGCCTAGGAGTTCCCACACAGAAGCACAAAGGCTGCAGAATGAGGCACAATGACTGCAAGATGCATTGGAGATTACCAAGGGAGACATATAGGTCCTCATGGCCATGGCCTTCACCCAATGAAGATTGCACTTTGCAAAGATCCAAAGTCACGAGCAGCTTGTGCAAGAAAAGTCAGAGCTATTTGCTAAGGCAGAAAAATGATTCAGCATTGCAAATCAGGCAAAAGAAATTGCTGAAGAATAGCTGGCTCGAAAATCTAGGGAAAGGAACCAACTCTAGTTCTTAACAAATGAGTATCAGAGCAGGTTCTAACAACCTTGGCAAGTGAGCTAGAGGAGGGAAGAAAGAAGATGGACAAGAGAGCCAGTGAGTGGGAAAGAAACAATTTGAAAGAGTTGGGGATTTAACAAAACGCTTGGCGGTGGCTGAGTGCGAGAGAGTGCTTGCAGAGTCGAGGGCAGAAGCTGCTAATGTATGTACCAATACACAAAGGCAAGCCTTCCTCAGCACAGTACTATATGTCACCCAGGCAGAGGGCAATGATTCAATGGAGAAGGTAAGAAGGAAGTAGAATTGACTACCTAAGCACTAAAGTATGGCCTTCAAGAACGCGAGCTTCCAACAGGCACAGAAATCACAAAAGAGCAACAAGTTCACTACCTACACCGTGCCGGCCTCTCCACTGTTGAGCTTAAGGAACTTGGGTTTGAAGAGCATGAGCAGCTACCACCAGCACCACAAGTGGTTCCATCAGTTGTCAAGCAGAATGTCAAAGAGGGTCTGGACTTTGAGCAGGATGCTGAAGAAGAGCAACAAAGAATGCCCAATCTGCCTCTACCAGACCTCCGCCTGAAGAGTCCGAAGATGCCCATATGCCCGAGCGCATTGTGGCAGCCAGAAGAAGAAGACAAGAACTAGCAGAGGAAGCCCAATGCAGAGCACGATCACTACCAAGACAATTCCCTAAAGAGCATGTGCCACTACGGGGGGATCCCCATCCTATCGATTGGCCTCAGGAATTGGTCATATGGCATCAACGAGAGTTCCAGAAGAGGCCGTTTGAACTTTCATTTGCTTATCCACACTCTCTAGATAGCCCTTTGCCTCTAGGTCTTCTAGCCAAGATCAAGGATTTGGTTAATGATCTTGCAAACATGTGGATAAAGGAAAGAAGCCTCATAATAACTAGATAGAGGCAAGATCCTGAAGACTACTGGCAAGACAAGGTAAACAGGGTTCCCAAAACCATCCAAGGCTACAAGGCACAGCCGAAGTGGCGGAGGAGGATTTGGGATACCAATTTTGACACCTGGACCGCCTTCTATAGCTCACTCCCTGAAGAACGCAACGACCCCATCTACATGCCCTACCCCCCTAGGCATGGAGTTGACTATGATCGAAATATTCATGGGGATTTTGACTTCCCTAAGATATATAATGTTAATGCCCGGAGCCCCAAGGAATGCCTAGTCTTTAGGTTAGAGGATCTCCTCCTATCTATCAACCGCTTCCTCGCAGATTTTTCTTCTTGCCCAGAACCAGCCTTCTTAACTACCTATCATTATCTTAGGCTTATCAAGTTCCTACTAATGCAGAGACCCACAGCCGAGGAAGCCCACCTCCCTCCACTCTTTTTTGACATCAACCTAAGGATAGATAGTAGAGCCATGACTAGATCAATGATGAGGGCAACCCTGCTTCCCTCCTTTTGCCTAGAAATCTTAGAGGATATGAGTGATACCCGCTTCACAAGGTGCGATCATCCTTTCTTGTCATCCACACCTCTGAAGGGCCGGGCCGGTATTAAAGAATATCTACAAAGTCGCACATTCCTATCCCAATGCTTGCGACCACCTCGTAATCCAGCTGAAGATGATAGGCATTAGCCAAGACATGTTCCTTGTATGCAATTCTTCAAAAAAAAAAAGAGAGAAGAAAAAGAGAAAAGAAAAAAAAAGCACGAGGACTCACTTCACTCACTACACCTAGGGTTTACACCTAGCCCCTCCCCCACTTCACGCTTAGGGCACATCAAGGGCAGGACTTCCAGACCTGTCACCCTAAGTTTTGCACTGCACCTCCAACAACACACGAACTGGGTCCTCAAGTGTGGGACATTACGAAGGGCTTACCCAAGGTTAGACCCATCTCCCAATTCCACTACACATGCACTTACACCACACCGTGAGACAAACACATCCCTTAGGGAGTGCACAACTTTCTCTTGCAGGCTATGATCGTTGTTGAGATATCGAGCTCCACTCGTGATATGCCAGGCTGACCGTTGTGCATTTATGTCACCGACTTGTCAGTTGCAGATGCAGTTGGTACACCGCCCATGAATAATAGCTACATGACAGCTATCCTTATCTACTCTAGTTCGTGGCTCAATTAGTATGCCACCTTAGTTAGTTGAGTTTGGTTTGAGACCCATATAAGAAGAGGTCTATATGGAGCACCCACCAGGTTATGTGCATGCTGTTCATCCTGAGTTTGTTTGCAGGTTGAAGAAAGCCTTGTATGGCTTGAAGCAAGCACCTAGAGCATGGTCTGACAAGATAGGACAGTATCTTGTCACTATTGGCTTTCAGATTTCCAAGGCAGATTTCTCACTTTATGTAAGATAAACAGAGAAAGGTATTATGCTACTTGTCATTTATGTTGATGATTTTATTATGACAGGTGACAGTGATGAAGATATCCTTCATGTGAAAATGCTATTGAAGCAAAAGTTTGAGATGAAGGATTTGGGAGAGCTGCTTTATTTCTTGGGCATTGAGGTGATTAGATCACCAAGTGGGATACAGCTCTTGCAGAGGCAGTATGGATTGGACATGCTGTCCAAATATGGGATGACAGGCTGTAAGCCTATTTCAGTTCCTTTGGAGCAGAATGTGAAGCTGAGCGCAGATGCAGGTGAGCTTCTAGAAGACCCTACTATGTACAGACGCATATTAGGAAGTTTGATTTATATGACTATTACCAGGCCAGATTTGAGCTATGCTATTGGATTGGTAAGTCAGTTTATGCAGGCTCCAAGGAAATCGCATTTGGATGCGGCTAGATGCATACTCAGGTATGTGAAGTCCACATTGCAGTATGGACTATTTTATGAGACTGGGGTTCATATACAGTTGCATGGATAAACTGATGCTGATTGGGCTGGTAGTATTTCTGATAAACGATCTACCAGTGGGTATGTGTTCTCTTTTGGGAGTGCTGCAGTCACTTGGAGTAGCAAGAAACAGCCTACAGTTGCCTTATCGAGCACATAGGCTGAGTACAGGGGTGCAGCAATGGCTGCATGTGAGGTAGCTTGGTTGCATAAGCTACTTTATGATATGCATCAGTCTATAGATGGGCCAGCTGTCATTTATTGTGACAACATGAGTAGTATACACTTGGCAAATAACCCAGTCTATCATGCTAGAACAAAGCACATTGAGGTGCATTATCACTATGTGCGAGAGAGGGTTTTACTAGGTCTTATTGATCTAGTTTATGTCAGCACAGAGGATCAGGTAGCTGACATATTCACGAAGGCATTGGGCGCAGAGAAGCTGCGCAAGTTCAGAGACCTGCTTGGTATGCAGGAATTGGGATTGAACTCAAGGGGGAGTGTTGAGATATCGAGCTCCACTCGTGATATGCCAGGGTGACCGTTGTGCATTTATGTCACCGACTTGTCAGTTGCAGATGCGGTTGGTACACCGCCCATGAATAATAGCTACATGACAGCTATCCTTATCTACTCTAGTTCGTGGCTCAGTTAGTATGCCACCTTAGTTAGTTGAGTTTGGTTTGAGACCCATATATAGGGTTCTTCTATTTCTTTGTACTTGACTTCTTTTTGGCTTACACAATAAGAAGAGGAAAATTGTTTTCAGCCTCCACCTTTGTGTGTATTCCCCCATTGTGCAAGCAAGAAAGCTACAAGTGAGACTCCTTCCTTCTCTCCCACATTCTTGACAATCGTGACTCAGTGAATGGCTACCTAGCTAAAGAAGATCATCCACAACATCCGCTAATGACCAAGAATTTTTCCCTGAGTCGGACAGGACACCACTACAGCAACTTCAAGAGCTTTTGCATACTCCGATGGTTGGATGGACCAACATGCATGATGTAGCCGACCATCTTCCTGTTGATGGCTACCATTACTGAACCAAATCAAGCAGAAGGAAATCTAAGTAATGGATCCACCATTGGCATAGATTTTGGAACCTCGTATTCTCCAAATGATTAGAGATGTCCATGCAAAACCTTTATCAGCCGCCGTCACACAATGGGAGCTACAACTATGCGAGAAACGCCGAGCATCTTCATGAAGTCTAAAGCACGTCAAAATCTCTCCCGCGGAATCTCTCCTGGTCATCGTTAATCAAACTCCATCACCTCTCATTCACAATAGCACCTTTTGATTATGGTCATCTACCCACCAGTTCCACTTAGCAACAACCCCAAACATCTCTTCTCACTGTAAACTTACGAGTAGAAGGGTTATAGCATCTATACCCTTTTTGCTGCAGAGAATAACCAATAAAGATGCACTTCTCAGCTTTTCGATCCAACTTGGATCTCAACTCATCTGGCACATGAACATAGGTAATGCAACCAAATATTTTCAAATGAGAAATATCTGGTTTCCTACCAGTATACCTCTCCTCTGGAGTCATGCCATGTATTGATGCAGTGGGAGTCTTCTTCATTATGTAGACTGTTGTAGCAACTACCTCAGCCCCGTAAAAATCTGGCAGGTCTTTTTCATTGAACATGGCATGAGATACCTCTCTAATATGCCTGTTTTTTCTTTCTGCAATTCCATTTTGATGTGGGGTATGACTACATGAATATTGCTGATTTATGCCATGCTCCTGCAAGAACCTTGCAAACTCATTTGAGAGGTACTCTCCCCCTCCATCTGACCATAGGCATTTTATTTGCAAGCCTGTTTCTTTTTCAACCATAGCTTTAAGAGTTTTGAAATGCCCAAAAACTTCACTTTTCTTTTTCATAAAATACACCCAAACTTTTATGCTATAGTCATCAATAAAAGTGACAAAATAATGACAGCCTCCAATAGATGCAGCTTTAGTAGTCCACACATCAGAGTGGATTAATTCTAATGGCTTCTTACTCTCTTGAACATGTCTAGGAAATGGTTTCCTTGCCTGTTTTCCAAATTGACAAGCTTCACATACCTTATGCATTTCTGCAACCTTGAATTTAGGCAATCCTGCAACAATATTTTGGGCTTGCATTGATTTAAGTTGCTATACATTAACATGAACAATGCGTTTATGCCAGATATCAATATCTGCAACTACACCGGTCCCATGTGCAAACATTGCTGCACTCAATTCAAGCATGTATGCATCCAATGTAAACATTTTGCCCTTCTTCTTTCCTTTTTCTATCAAGTGACCTTTATTTTTCATATCCTCAACAAAGAAATCTTTCAGGAATGGGAATGGATGTTTAGAATTGGGCATAATCCTTTCCTAGACCATTCAAGGTCACAGAGACTAAATCATCATCTTCCACTGGCGACCCAATGGAAGCAAGTGCATCTGCAATCTTCTTCACCTTCATGTGGTAGTCATTGATGCTCATACTTTCTCTTTGCACATTGTGCAACTCTTGCTTGAGCTGCATTTTCCTGGCTTGCCTATTTGTGCTATACATTTTTGACAAAGTATCCCATGCCTCCTTTGGCGTACTTGCATCCTGAATATGCACAGTCATAGAGTCTGAAATGCTGATAGACAGCCAGTACATAACTTTTTTGGCTCTCTCATGCCATCCTTTAAATGCCTGCATTTGCTGTTGATTGGGAACATCAGGAAGAACCGGTTCTTCTTCATTTCCTACAACGAATTCCCAATATCCTTTTCCCATAAGGAAATTCGTCATTCTAAACTTCCATGCTTGGAAGTTGTTCTTGTCAAGCTTTTCAGTGACAATCTGTGAAAGAGACTCAGACGCCATTACAGAACACTGCAAAACAATTCTATCACTGCAAAAAGCACAGCTTCAGCCTCATAAGGGCGAATCTTCAAAACTGACGAAAGTGGTATTTGACCACACAGTCACTTACTAGTGACTATTTTGCATCAACAGGCAACAATGATGATTATGTAACTCCCAATGTCTCTGCGCACAGGCATACGATGCAATTTCTACAGTAACTTTTCACCGACATGTAGAATAGTGGCCACATAGCAAAAAACAGGGCCTTTTCCTGAGTGGTGCGGAAAACTTCCACCTCCAAAACAGGCCCCGAAATGGCCTCGAATCAAAAAAACAGGGAAACTAAGGGCTAAAGCCCTTACCCGTAGCATGTACTGCCCTCTTGCTACACCGCAAAGGGCATCTCAATCTAAGACAATGCACTCTTGCACTTTCCGGCTATGCTACCTGTAGAGACTTGCTCCCAAACTCGAAAAATGAAAGCAACACTGGTCCTCTTACCAAAACGCCGCGAAGTTGGTTTGCTTTCTTGAGCTCCTTACCACGAACCAGGCTCTGATACCATGTCACGATTGTGGGAGAGAAGGAAGGAGTCTCACTTATAGCTTTCTTGCTTGCACAATGGGGGAATACACACACAAGTGGAGGCTGAAAATAGTTTTCCTCTTCTTAGTTGTGTAAGCCAAAAAGAACTCTAGTA
Source organism: Lygodium microphyllum (assembly GCF_053477565.2). Classification (NCBI taxonomy): domain Eukaryota; kingdom Viridiplantae; phylum Streptophyta; class Polypodiopsida; order Schizaeales; family Lygodiaceae; genus Lygodium; species Lygodium microphyllum. Next base: position 18,206,870 of record NC_141155.1, on the reverse strand, counting down.
CAAAGAAATAGAAGAACCCTATATATGGATCTCAAACCAAACTCAACTAACTAAGGCGGCATACTAATTGAGCCATGAACTAGAGTAGATAAGGATAGCTGTAATCTAGCTATTATTCATTGGTGGTGTACCAACCGCATCTGCAGCTAACAAATCAGTGACATAAATGCACAATGGTCACCCTAGCATATCACGAGTGGAGCTCGATATCTCAACAACATGTTGCCTGCCATTTGTGTGGCTACCCCCCCCCCCTTCACACTATATATGAACCCCCCCTCCCCAAACTTGAGCAGGGGAGGGAAGGATCATGCCGTGCTATCCCGCCGCCTGTGGAAGCTGCCCGCCATCATCGCCTGCTACCGTCGCACTGCTAGGCTGCGCCCGCTGCCTTCATCATCATCATCATCATCATCATCTTCCTCCTCTCCAATCATTCATCCACGTCATCCCTGTGTTCAGAACTTGAAAGCTTCTAATTTGGAAGCTTCTATTGAAGCTTCCATAGGTCCTGTTCACCCGTGCCTTCCCTGGTTTTTAAAAACCGTATCTTGAAAGACCCAATTTCTACATGGGGAAGAAATCTCGGCCTAGTAGGCAGTTTTGGAAATCGGATAAAGGGCAAGGAGAGTTCGCGGAGTCGAAGTTTACTGCGCCAATGGCTCCTAAGAAAAAGTCGAGAGGAGCGCACGACACGGGAGCTTCCACCCCAAGTACGCGAGTGGACAACGCCCCGATTCTTAATGCCCAGTTTTCGATAATATTTTTGCATGGAAAAGAGGCATTAAGCATGTTTTAATTCTTGCAGGAAAGTTTAAATACATTAGGAGATTTATTTACTCATTCAATCTACAAGTTAGTTGCATGTCGTATATTTGCAATTGCTTGCACTTCCATGGTCAAGGGTAGCTGCAATTCTAAACGTATGATGCATAAGTTAAAAGATGAAATTGCGCATCTCCCAAAGGAAAAGATTTATGAACTTGATATTATGCAATTTGCATGCAATGTTAGTTACAATTTAGGTTGCGATAAGCAGTGGAAGAAGGATTAAATCAACCATGCATTCATTGGCATCTCGTCACGAAAGAATGATGCATCCATGCATAGAAGCTCTTTTATCAAAGTTCAAAATTGGGAAAGGATGCATTTTCATTAAAAGACTAAAGCCTTGAATTTGATGCATATACATGGGATTTACAAGAAGTAGTTCTGAATGTCAACTAATACCGTTTAGGGCAAGGCAAAGAAAGATCATTGTAGATCTTATAGCTGCATAGAAGCAAAAGGTCTATGGTCTTGAAATCACATATTTGAATGGAATGATGCATCTCACCTATCTTGCAGTTACTTACATCTTGTCAAGATTGTGGGAGAGAAGGAAGGAGTCTCGCTTGAAGCTTTCTTGCTTGCACAATGGGGGAAGACACACAAGGGTGGTGGCTGAAAACAGTTTTCCTCTTCTTAGTTGTGTAAGCCAAAAAGAACTCACTTACAAAGAAATAGAAGAACCCTAAATATGGGTCTCAAACCAAACTCAACTAACTAAGGTGGCATACTAACTGAGCCACGAACTAGAGTAGATAAGGATAGCTATCATGTAGCTATTATTCATGGGCGGTGTACCAACCGCGTCTGCAACTGACAAGTCGATGACATAAATACACAACGGTCACCCTGGCGTATCACGAGTGGAGCTCGATATCTCAACACTCCCCCTCGAGCTCAATCCCAATTCCTGCACACCAAGCAGGTCTCTGAACTTGCGCAGCTTCTCTGCGCCCAATGCCTTCGTGAATATGTCAGCTACCTGATCCTCTGTGCTGACATAAACTAGATCAATAAGACCTAGTAAAACCCTCTCTCGCACATAGTGATAGTGCACCTCAATGTGCTTTGTTCTAGCATGATAGACTGGGTTATTTGCCAAGTGTATACTACTCATGTTGTCACAATAAATGACAACTGGCCCATCTGTAGACTAATGCATATCATAAAGTAGCTTATGCAACCAAGCTACCTCACATGCAGCCATTGCTGCACCCCTGTACTCAGCCTCTGTGCTCGACAAGGCAACTGTAGGCTGTTTCTTGCTACTCCAAGTGACTGCAGCACTCCCAAAAGAGAACACATATCCACTGGTAGATCGTCTATCAGAAATACTACCAGCCCAATCAGCATCAGTGTATCCATGCAACTGTATCTGAACCCCAGTCTCATAAAATAGTCCATACTGCAATGTGGACTTCACATACCTGAGTATGCGTCTAGCCACATCCAAATGTGGTTTCCTTGGAGCCTGCATAAACTGACTTACCAATCCAACAGCATAGCTCAAATCTGGCCTGGTAATAGTCATATAAATCAAGCTTCCTACTATGCGTCTGTACATAGTAGGGTCTTCCAGAAGCTCACCTGCATCTGTGCTCAGCTTCACATTCTGCTCCAAAGGAACTGAAATAGGCTTACAGCCTGTCATCCCATATTTGGACAGCATGTCCAATCCATACTGCCTTTGCAAGAGCTGTATCCCACTTGGTGATCTAATCACCTCAATGCCCAAGAAATAACACAGCTCTCCCAAATCCTTCATCTCAAACTTCTGCTTCATTAGCATTTTCACATGAAGGATATCTTCATCACTGTCACCTGTCATAATCAAATCATCAACATAAATGACAAGTAGCATAATACCTTTCTCTGTTTTTCTCACATAAAGTGAGAAATCTGCCTTGGAAATCTGAAAGCCAATAGTGACAAGATATTGTTCTATCTTGTCAGACCATGCTCTAGGTGCTTGCTTCAAGCCATACAAGGCTTTCTTCAACCTGCAAACAAACTCAGGATGAATAGCATGCACATAACCTGGTGGCTGCTCCATATATACCTCTTCTTGCAAATCACCATGCAAGAAGGCATTCTTTACATCCATCTGATGTAAAGACCATCCCTTTGATGCAGCCATAGCAATGACTGCTCTTACGGTTGCCATCCTTGCAACCGGACTGAATGTTTCTTCATAGTCAATGCCATATGTTTGTGCATACCCCTTGACTACTAATCTTGCCTTGTATCTGTTCACAGAACCATCTGCATTGTGCTTCACCTTATAAACCCACTTACAGCCAATTGCATTCTTACCTTTAGGCAAAGGTACTAACTCCCATGTAGCATTTGCTTCCAAGGCATCCATTTCTTCATCCATGGCTTTCTCCCATTTTTCTTTTCCCATGGCTTGCTCAAAAGATGTGGGTTCTGGTTCCTGTATCACCTTGACCATATATGCATAGTGAATGGCTGTAAATCCATCATATTTCAGCCTATCCACAGGATACCTAGCTCTCGTAGACCTCCGCAAAGTAGGTTCACTCCCAGGTGCTCTCAAAACATCCCTGGTCTTCCTTACTCCAGGTGTAACAATAGAAGGAATACCCAACTCATCATCAATGCTCTATTCTGAGCCACTGGATTCACCATCCACATAAGAGTGACCTGCATTCACATCAAACATGGGCTGATCAACCTTCTCTTTTCCTTTTCGTGATACCTGCATACCACTATCTGCATTGCTTTGAGAAGATTCTTATGATCTCAATCTGCCTGTCCATGGCGAAGAATGTGAACCGCTGCTAGAGGACGCTCCAGGTCCACTAATATTTTGTGACTGCTGCTGTGAATTCTGTGCAGCATTACCATTTTGTGCATCTACATCATCAATCACATTTACTGGTTTATACCAGCTACTCATCTCATCAAAAACAACATCTCTGCTCACTGTAAACTTACGAGTAGAAGGGTTATAGCATCTATACCCTTTTTGCTGCAGAGAATAACCAATAAAGATGCACTTCTCAGCTTTTGGATCCAACTTGGATCTCAGCTCATCTGGCACATGTACATAGGCAATGCAACCAAAAATTTTCAAATGAGAAATATCTGGTTTCCTACCAGTATACCTCTCCTCTGGAGTCATTCCATGTATTGCTGCAGTGGGAGTCCTGTTCATTATATAGACTGCTGTAGCAACTGCTTCAGCCCAATAAAAATCTGGCAGGTCTTTTTCATTGAGCATGGCACGAGACACCTCTCCAATATGCCTGTTTTTCCTTTCTGCAACTCCATTTTGCTGTGGGGTGTGACTGCATGAATATTCCTGCTTTATGCCATGCTCCTGCAGGAACCTTGCAAACTCATTTGAGAGGTACTCTCCCCCTCCATCTGACCTTAGGCATTTTATCTGCAGACCTGTTTCATTTTCAGCCATAGCTTTAAGAGTTTTGAAATGCCCAAAAACTTCACTTTTCTTTTTCATAAAATACACCCAAACTTTTCTGCTATAGTCATCAATAAAACTGACAAAATAATGACAGCCTCCAAGAGATGCAGCTTTAGTTGTCCACACATCAGAGTGGATTAATTCCAATGGCTTCTCACTCTCTTGAACATGTCTAGGAAATGGTTTCCTTGCCTGTTTTCCAAACTGACAGGCTTCACATACCTTATGCATTTCTGCAACCTTGAATTTTGGCAATCCTGCAACAATATTTTGGGCCTGCATTGATTTAAGTCGCTGTACATTAACATGACCAATGCGTTTATGCCAGATATCAATATCTGCAACTACACCGGTCCCATGTGCAAACATTGCTGCACTCAATTCAGACATGTCTGCATCCAACGTAAACATTCTGCCCTTCTTCTTTCCTTTTGCTATCAAGCGACCTTTATTTTTCATATCCTCAACAAAGCATCCATGAGGATTAAATCTGACCTGCAAGCCCTGCTCAACCATTTGACCGACAGAAACCAGATTCTTGGTGATATTCGAGACATGAAATACATCGGACAGGTATTTCTTTTTCCCATCCTGCATAGACAATGGAATTTTTCCAATCTGCACAATAGGATGTGCAGTATCATCACCAGTCTCCACAAATCCTGGTTTTTCCATTTTCCTTGCATCCTCCATCCATTCTGCATGACCTGTCATGTGGTTTGATGCACCTGAGTCAACATACCATACATCATTGCTTTCTTCTGCACTTGTCACAGAATTGTTCATGTGCTGCACCATAAACAAGTGCTCATTTCTGTCATCACCCTGTCTACTAGAAGATGCATAATTCCCTTGTTGCAGTTTTCCATTCATGATGTCATTCTGCTTTTTATAGCAGTCTTTAGCCATATGACCCATTTTACCACAGTAGTAGCATTCAACATTACTGTTTGCATTTTGGCCTCTTTGCCATCCACCACGACCTCTTTGGCTCCCCCTGCCTCTAGAGTTACCACGTCCTCCTCCATAGGACTGGTTTTCTTGAGTCTGCTGCATATTCTGATTTCTGCCACGGCCTCCAAATCGGCCTCCTCTACCTCTGCCTCTACCTCTTCCTGCATTTGAGTAGAAGACAGCTTCTTTTGAAGTTCCTCCTGAAGAAGATGCACCACCATTTCTCTGTTCCTCAGAAATTAGAAGAGCAATCAACTCCTCAAAATCAGGAAATCTTTCACGAACTGAAATGGATGTCCGAAACTGTGCATAATCCTTTCCTAGACCATTCAAGGTCACAGAAACTAAATCATCATCTTCCACTGGCGACCCAATGGAAGCAAGTGCATCTGCAATCTTCTTCACCTTCATGTGGTAGTCATTGATGCTCATATTTTCTCTTTGCACATTGTGCAACTCTTGCTTGAGCTGCATTTTCCTGGCTTGCGTATTTGTGCTATACATCTTTGACAGAGTATCCCATGCCTCCTTTGGCGTACTTGCATCCTGAATATGCACAATCATAGAGTCTGAAATGCTGATAGACACCCAATACATAACTTTCTTGGCTCTCTCATTCCATGCTTTAAATGCCTGCATTTGCTGTTTATTGGGAACATCAGGAAGAACTGGTTCTTCTTCATTTCCTACAACAAATTCCCAATATCCTTTTCCCATAAGGAAATTCGTCATTCTAAACTTCCATGCTTGGAAGTTGTTCTTGTCAAGCTTTTCAGTGACAATCTGTGAAAGAGAATCAGATGCCATTACAGAAGACTGCAAAAAATTCTGTCACTGCAAAAACCACAGCTTCACCCTCACAAGGGAAAATCTGCAAAACTGACGAAAGTGGTATTTGACCACACAGTCACTTCCTAGTGACGATTTTGCATCAATAGGCAACAGGGATGATTCTGTAACTCCCAATGTCTCTGCACACAAGCATACGATGCAATCTCTGTGGTAACTTTTCATCGACCTGTAGAACAGTGGTCGCACAGCATAAAACAGGGCCTTTTCCTGAGTGCGTGCAGAAAACTTCCGCCTTCAAAACAGGCCACGAAATGGCCTCAAATCAAAAAAAACAGGGTCGCCGAGAGCTAAAGCTCTCGCCCGCAGCATATACTGCCCTCTTGCTTCACCGCGAAGGGCGTCTCAACCTGAGACAATGCACTCTTGCAATTTCCGGCTGTGCTACCTGCAGAGATCTGCTCCCAAAACAGAAAATGAAAGCAACACTGCTCCTCTTACCAGACCACCGCGAGCTTGGCTTGCTTTCTTGAGCTCCTTACCACGAACAAGGCTCTGATACCATGTCAAGATTGTGGGAGAGAAGGAAGGAGTCTCGCTTGAAGCTTTCTTGCTTGCACAATGGGGGAAGACACACAAGGGTGGTGGCTGAAAATAGTTTTCCTCTTCTTAGTTGTGTAAGCCAAAAAGAACTCACTTACAAAGAAATAGAAGAACCCTAAATATGGGTCTCAAACCAAACTCAACTAACTAAGGTGGCATACTAACTGAGCCACGAACTAGAGTAGATAAGGATAGCTATCATGTAGCTATTATTCATGGGCGGTGTACCAACCGCGTCTGCAACTGACAAGTCGATGACATAAATACACAACGGTCACCCTGGCGTATCACGAGTGGAGCTCGATATCTCAACACATCTTTTAGGAGAAAGTACTTGCAAATTTAGAAGGAAGTATTTGCATCTTTAAAAGGAAAGATCATCCTTAATTGTGGGCTGGTTAGATCAACTAAGTAATTCGCGTATAACTGAATAGCTAACATGAGAATCATAAAGGTATGATTAGTTAGTATATGACGATCACCTCAATGTGCTAGGTAGGGTTAAGCTATGATAAAATTCTGCCTAGTATCACACTTGGGTTGCCGACTTAATACTTCCAATCTTAAGGGTCCTACCCATATTTACGAAATGTTAGGATTATTTAAACACCATGCAAGAACGATCTAGGGTTCTCACCCTAAGGATCAATTGATCAAATACTAGACCTCCGTATGAATTTAGGAACCCTAGGCCCAAGTGTTATCGGCCTAGTAGGGTTAGGGTTTTGGATCGAGTCAATAGGACTCCCAAACCCTATATCTTGACCAAAGGAATTCTTGACCAAGGAATACCGTGTGATGAGAAAAATAATCCCATAAGTTAGGTGCTGACACCTATCTCGTGCAACAAGTTGCAACGTCGCATGGCTTTGTGTCTAAATCACAAAATAGTATTGGCACTCCTTAGAACAAGTTTGGCGAGTTCTAAGTACAAGTCAATTTTCCTAAAGGATGAGTAGTTATCCTGCTACGTCACCCTTCCTTGGGGTTGATTTTCCAAGTTAGGGGAGCTACAAATTTTGCCAAGAAAGCAATTGACCAACCAAGTTAGGGTGACGAGGTTGCCCAGGATTTTTTTACCTTAATATAAGGAAACCTAAGGTATTGACAATTTGGGTCAATAGGGTATAAACCCTAACCCAAGGAAAGAGGGTAAACAAGAAACTCAGCTTACGAAACCCTTGGGAACTTGCCAAGTCGTGATTGATCCCGGATCGAATGCTAGAAGCGTTCGGGGAGAAGGAATCACACCTTAGCAGTTGGTTGTACAATCGACTACTGGAATGCTCGTGATTGTACACTTAGGAGCACTGTTTGTACTTCTTCGCTCAAGGAACTAATACCGAAAAAATAATTAATGCTTCAGGTTGAAATCCTGGAGGGAGAGGCAGTACCAATTACCTCCGACTGTCTGCCTAACCCTATCCAAGGGGGTTGTTAGCCGCACTGGGTACGTGGACCGAACCCGCTGCAAGAGGTTTCTCTGTGGGTGCTACTTGGAGCAGGATGACACTTGGGTGCCAGGGGAGGCTCTGGCCATAAATCCCTTGTCTCCGGATCTTGCACAAGAGGCCGACATGACTCGAGATGGGATCTCGAGGCATGCATACTAGTCAACGGGCGGAAACTTGAAATAGCGATCCCTGAGGATTGCTAGAATAGCCTTCGAGCGGATTATATGATGTATTTCAAAGACTGATAAATAAATATCAAATGTTGAAAAGGAACTTGCTTGACCTTGTTTTTCTGTGTCAGTGCCTAAGTTACGTGAAGGAACCATTAATTAATTGCTTAATTAAGGAAGTTGTTTTTGCTTGTCAAACTAAATGTGGTAGGTAATTAGATAACTAAAGCAACCCGAGGAAAGTGCGGTGGATGTGACCCTAGATCCATCCTACGGAAGGGTGTCCCGGTTGGCCGGAAACTTTTCTCAAAGGAATTGACAACAAGGTAACAATGACCTAGAATCTTTAGAGCTAAAGTCCCGATTTGTGCTGTTTTAGGGAAACAGAATGGGATTATGCCTTATGGGCAGAGAGGTCGAGCTTCGCATCCCTCTCATTTCCCATTCTCCTTGAACCAAGTGCATTATAAATCCACTTCGACCCTGATGTTTCTATGTAAAGTAGTTCATCTGGGGCTCGACACTAGTTACCTCCTAGGAACTTGACCATTAGGGAAACCCTGATTTAGGTCAGTCCTAAGTGGGAACGGTCGGAATGCTTTCACTTCATGGCAAACTCGGGAAGACCTAGATTGCAAACCCCATGACATTCATTGGGAGTGCCGGGCGGTGCTTTCTGGACTCTCTTCCCGATGGGCTGCTAAGACGTGTCCCACAAGCAGAAAGGGAGACATGTTACAGAAGGGTAGTATCCGTCACTTGTTGGTAAAGAAGGATTCCCAATTGATATTGGACCAACAAAATGGGACTTACATAGTACAAAATCCCATTCTTTCTGTATGTTATCGCACTGCTATGACCATGCTCGATGGGTTTGAGAGAGTATCTCCTCAACTAGTTTCACAATATTAGAATCAGTTTGCAGACTCATTAGTAAACTTTTCTTATGACGAAGACCTTTTCTTCAACTATGGTCCTAATTCAGATATCTCTATTAATGATGAGAAGGACCCAGTCGATTATGGGGGCTTTTATTAGAACATGCCTTATATGGTAGGCAATAGTTAGTATGGGTGATGCAAAGAGTGGCCCAGAACCATTTTCCTTTGTTATCTTGGACCCATAGGTTGGTCAGATGACACATTATGTGTAGACCTCTTGCTATTTATGCAGGAGGAATGGGTCACAATCTAATGCATTTGGTTTAGGGAAGGAGCCCTATTTCCTCCTTGGGATGGAGCATCTTGTTGTATATTAGAAAGATTTTAAAAGGGGGATTTATATGAGCCTTTTTTTTTAATTCCATTAGGCCAAGAAGGCCATTTTTTTGAGTTTAAATGCTTTATTTCTTTCAGCCAAGAGGGCCAGTTTTGGTAGGTGTGAAATGTGATATTTCCTTAGGCCAAGAGGGCCATATGTTTTTTTGGTGAAAGTCCGTTTAATGGTTCTTTTTTTAGTGATTGTATCACACAGGTTGGATGAAGTGCATGTAGGGAGCCTTTGTTGTCGAGAAGCTTCTTGTGACCATTCTAGGTGGTCATCACCTTTCCGAGTTTTTCCCTTAAGATAATAGTGTTATATGGTTATGTAAGGGTTATTTTCTTTTCGTTGTTGGGGACTAGCAATCAAAGCATGAAGTCCTACGGTTTGGTTAGGTACATCTGGGGGAGATTTGAGTAGTTGTCCACCTCCTATTAGGACATTGGGAGAGGCGATAAAGACCTGTGCTAGAGGGTAGTCCTTGTGACCCTGTCCTTCCTGCTTGCTAGGCAACTGTCCTAGGAGTCCCTTTTGGTGTGAGGCAGTTAGAGAAGCCTGCTAAAATATTTAAGAGAAGAGCAAGTTCTAAATATATCTAAAAATACAAACTACAGAGTGTACACAATATTAGTGAGATTGGGAATCTCCCAATTCCCATTTTTTTAATACTAAAAAGGTGGCACCCAGATAACATGCCCATAAGTTTCTCAAAACCATATGATGTGGCCTATCATTGGAAAACGCTTGAAAAATGGTATCTATTGAGCTATAGAGCACTTGATTTGGAGTTATAGTGTTCAAGTTATGACAAATCCAAATATTTGACCACATGTCCCAAACTTAGGGGAAATTTCCATATTCCCCAATATGGTGTTGTGTGTAAAAAGGGGTTCTAACACCTCAATAAGAAAAGGAAAAAAAAAAAGAAAGTTCCTATAAGCAATTAATTATCCCCTTGCGGAGACCTGGTAGGTGTCAAGATTGTGGGAGAGAAGGAAGGAGTCTCACTTGTAGCTTTATTGCTTGCACAATGGGGGAATACACACAAAGGTGGAGGCTGAAAATAGTTTTCCTCTTCTTAGTTGTGTAAGCCAAAAGAACTCAAGTACATAGAAATAGAAGAACCCTATATATGGGTCTCAAACCAAACTCAACTAACTAAGGTGGCATACTAACTGAGCCACGAACTAGAGTAGATAAGGATAGCTGTCATCTAGCTATTATTCATGGGCGGTGTACCAATCGCATCTCCAACTGACAAGTCGGTGACATAAATGCACAACAGTCAGGTGGAGCTCGATATCTCAACAGTAGGTTCCTGGGACGAGTCACAAACTGAGGGTCGATGCCTTGTCTCCCTAGGGGTAGCAGCTAGTAGAAAAGAAAAGAAAAGGAAGGTTGGAGCGAAAATAAAAGTGAGCATTAAAAATGATTCAGTGTTGCCTCATGAGTGCTTGGTAGGTTCTTGGGTACCAAGTCAGGACACTTGAGACCCAATGCCCTATTTTCCTTGGGTCACTCTACACTCAGTTCCCTCCTTTTTACATGCCCGAATATGAAACCTTGAATGGAAAATGTGTTACCAGAAGAATATGATGACTAGGTTATAGGAGTCCTCGCCTAGTAGGAGGTCTTAGTCCAATTATCCTAAGTTAGGTAGGTAGTTTAGACCACCACTAGGATGGCCTCTTTGATGTCAAGAATCGCATGGTGGGGGGACTTGCTTCAGCTGCAGCGCCAAACACACACTGTATATGCAAGAGGAAGCTCACTCAAGAACACAAGAAGAGAGATGGAGGCCAAAACGTTTTCTTGCTGATTTTTCTCTTCTTCTTCTTCCACACACTATACAATTACACAAAGTATAGATAAGATACAACATAAAGAAAAGTGGCCTACTAAGTCAAACAGTGCATAATCGACTACACTAATCGACTGGCGCTATGTCTTTGCCAGCTGTAGGTAGGTGTAACAAACTAAATATAATAAGTGCTAAGTCAGTGGCTATGTGAGTATCATAATGACCACCAATATGCTAAGTGTAGATGTGCGGACCCATCTAGCCAGGCGGTCCATCATCACTATCCGCACATGTTGAGCTTGCCATCTCAACATTCCCCCTCAAGCTCAACTCTAATGTCAGCTATATGATCTTGTGTGCTGAAATATACCAAGTCAATCTCTCCTGCAAGTACCTTCTCTCTCACAAAGTGGTAGTGCACCTCAATGTGTTTTGTCCTAGCATGGAACACAGGATTCTTAGCTAGCTGTATGCTGCTCATGTTGTCACAATGAATGACAACTGGACCATCTCCCTGCATGTCCAAATCACCTAATAATTTTTGCAGCCATACCACCTCACATGCTGCCATAGCAGTACCTCTATACTCAGCCTCTGTACTCGATAAAGCAATTGTAGGTTACTTTTTGCTGCTCCATGTAACTGCTGCACTACCAAGGGAAAACATGAATCCACTTGTAGATCTTCTATCTTGCTGTCATGCTACCAGCCCAATCTACATTTGTGTATCCAAAGACCTGTAAGTCCTTAGCTGCCTCATAAAAAAGTCCATAATGTAAAGTGGACTTCACATACCTCAATATACGTCTAACTGCATCCAAATGAGGCTTTCTAGGCATCTACATAAACTGACTAACAAGGCCAATAGCATAGCTCAAGTCTGGCCTTGTGATAGTCATGTAAATCAAACTCCCTACTATCCTCCTGAACATAGTAGGGTCTTGTATCTCATCCCCAACATCAGCACTCAACTTTACATTTTGCTCCAATGGTACTGAAAGAGGATTAGATGCTGTCATACCATACTTGGATAATATATCCTAGTCATACTGCCTTTGGGATAGCCATATACCATCATCACATCTGATCACCTCAATACCAAGAAAGTATCTCATCTTGTTGAGATTCAACAATCACACTCACTAAACAGCCTCTTTGTATGGAGCTTCAAGGCCAAGGACATGTAGGCTAACCTATCCCATATGCACAGTGGTGCCTACTGCAGTTTTCTACTTTCCTATAAAGCATTGTACTTTCTTCCTTTTCTTAATGCAATGATTATACTCTTTTCTTTTCAATGAAGTGTCAGTGTCATTGTCCACATACACAAGATTGTGTGTATGAGTCCAACTCTCAATCTTGGAACCTAATTCACTTGTGTAACAAACAGTGTCTTTGTCTTCTCCATCATGAGTCCACACTTCTCCTTCCATCCACCATAACTCACTGCCATGTCCTAGATCCCATATCTTTCACATGGTATCAGAGGGACCTCTTTCTAGCATAAAAGAACTTCTCAGTGTGTCCGGTCCTTTTGCAAGTGGTTCTCATTACAGCTTCTACACACTTTGTGCCTTTCTAGTTGTGATTGAGGAGGGGTGTTGAGATTCAGGAATCACACTCACTAAATAGCCTCTTTGTATGGAGCTTCAGGGCCAAGGACATGCAGGCTAACCTATCCCATATGCACAGTGGTGCCTACTGTAGTTTCCTACTTTCCTATAAAGCATTGTACTTGCTTCCTTTTCTTAATGCAATGATTGTACTCTTTTCTTTTTAGTGAAGTGTCAGTGTCATTGTCCACATACACAAGATTGTGTTTATGAGTCCAAGTCTCAATCTTGGAACCTAATTCACTTGTGTAACAAACAGTGTCTTTGTCTTCTCCATCATGAGTCCACACTTCTCCTTCCATCCACCATAACTCACTGCCATGTCCTAGATCCCGTATCTTTCACACAGCTCACCCAAATCTTTCATCTCAAACTTCTTCTTCAAGAAGTCCTTAACTTCAGCAATCCCATTGTCACTGTCACCTGTAATAATCAAATCATCCACATAGATGACTATGATGACCAAACCTGCATCTCCCTTTCTCACATAAAGTGACTGATCAGCATCAAAAATACAAAATCCAATATTTACAAGATACTCTCCAATCTTGTGAAACTATGCTCTAGGTGCTTGCTTCAGCCCATAGAGTGCCTTCTTTAACTTGCACACATATGTGGGATGCTCTAAATCCTCACAACCTGCTGGCTGCTCCATATACACTTCTTCTTGCAATTCACCATGCAAGAAGGCATTCTTAACATCCATTTGCTGCAAACTCCAACCTTTGGCTGCTACCAAGGCAATCACACACCTAACAGTTGCCATCCTAGAAAGTGGACTGAATGTCTCTTCATAATCTATGCCATATGTTTGAGCATAGCCTTTTGCAACCATTCTAGCCTTATACCTGCTAATGGAGCCATCTACATTATGCTTGACTTTGTAAACCCACTTATAGCCAATAGCTTTCTTACCCTTAGGCAAGGGTACCAAATCCCAAGTCTTGTTGGCTTCTAATGCAGCCATCTCCTCATCCATTTCTGCATCCCAATGAGCATGACCAACAGCATCCTCAAAACAAGTGGGCTCAACATCCTCAACTAGTTTCACCATATAAGCATAATGGTGAGCTGCATAACCTTCAAAACCAAATATTTAGATAGGGTATCTGACCTTGCTAGATCTGCATACCACCGAATCACTCAATGGAGCCTTTACATTGTTATGAGCTTTCTGTATACCTGGTGTCCTGACTGAAGGAATACCAAGCTCATCATCCAAGCTCTCCAAACCACTAGAATCTCCATCTAATCCCAAATGACTAGTAGTTGCATCATTACCATCCAGCACTTTCTTCTTTCCTTTGTCCTTCCCTACAACACTTATAGATCCACATGAAGATGTGGGGCTACTCCTTAGTCTCCCAGACCAAGGGCTCACTGTAGGTGTAGTACTAGATTATCTTTCTGGTCCACTAAGACTCTGCAATTCTTGTTTTTCTTTCTGCACATAGCTATCTTGATCATTATCATCATGTAAAACATCACCAGCAAGTGTATACCAACTTTCCATCTCATCAAAGATAACATCCCTGCTCACTCTGAACTCACCTGTGACAGGGTTATAACAGCGATACACTTTCTGCTCTAAAGAGTATCCAATAAAAACACATTTTTTTGCCTTTGGATCAAGCTTCTTTCATAGCTCATTTGGCACATGAACGTATGCAACATAGCCAAATACCTTCAAGTGCGATACATCAGGCTTCTTGCTAGTAAAGCATTCTTCAGGAGTCATCCCATGAACTGCAGCTGTGGGAGTTTTGTTCATAATGTAAACAGCAGTATGGACAGCCTCAGACCAAAAATGTTTGGGCATATTCTTTTCAACCACTAATGCTCGTGCAACTTCTGCAATATGCCTATTTTTTCTTTCTGCAACACCATTTTACTATGGGGTATACTTGCAAGTAAATTGCCTCTTTATCCCATGAGTCCTCAAGAAGCCACTGATTTCATTAGAGAGGTACTCTCCCCCTCCATCTGATCTCACGCACTTCACTTTTAAGCCTATTTTTGTTTCAACATCTACCTTAAAAGATTTGAAGTGCTCAAACACATCACTCTTTTCCTTCATGAAGTATACCCATAGCTTCCTTGAACAGTCATCAATAAATGTGACAAAGTATTTGCTGCCACCAAGAGATACATTCTGTGTAGGCCCCCAGACATCTGTATGTACTACATCAAGTATGTTTCTGCTCACTTCTCTATCATGCCAGAAGGGTTGTCTCGCATGCTTACCAAATGGGCATGCTTCATAGACTTTATGCAATTCTGCAACTCTAAAAGAAGGCAACCTTGTAACCAATCCTCTGGACTGCATTAATTTCAACCTTCGCACATTTGCATGTCTAATACATTTATGCCATATTTCAATATCTGCAACTACTCCTTTTCCTTTAGCATACATAGCAGCATCCATTGCAGGAATTCCAGTATCTAAAGTGAACATTCAGCCAACTCTACTTCCTTTTGCGACCAACCTACACTTATCATTAAAGTCTTCTACAAAACAGCCTTTTGCATTGAATCGGACCTGTAACCCCTACTCTACCATTTGGCCAACAGATACTAGATTCTTTGTAATTGATAGCACATGTAATACATCTGTCAGACTTTTTGTCTGGCCATTATACAAGGACAAGGGAACCTTTCCAATGTGTGAAATCGGGTGGCATGAATCATCACCCGTCTGTACATAACCTAGGTTTTGTGAGTCATGCATCTCTCCAAACCATTCAACATGATTGGTCATATGATTAGATGCACCTGAATCGACATACCATACAGCATCATGTGTCCCCTTTCCTGTAATTGCATTCATCATATGATGCATAATAAACAGATGCTCATTTTTGTCTTCATTCTGTTGTGAAGATGATGCATAGTTTCCTTGCTGCAATTTACCACTACGAATATCATCCTTCTTTGCATAGCAATGGGCTGCAATATGTCCTGTTTTGCCACAATAATGGCAAACAATAGTAGAATTTCCAGAACCTCTATTCTGCCATCCACCTCTTCCTCTAGAGCTCCCCCTACCTCTAAAGTTTCCTCTGCGTCCAGAAACCTGCATTTCACCAAACTATTGATTGACTCTATTTTGCTAGTTATCGCCGGCACGTCCCATACTACGGCCTCTCAAAGAGGATCTACCGCGTCCCCTTCCTAGACTGGAGTAAAATGCTTGGACCTGTTTACCATTTCTTTCAGATGAATCACCCTGCATATTGATCTCTTCAGTAATCATGAGAGAGATTAGTTCATCAAAATCTGGAAATGGCTTTCGTACATGTACCGACGTAACAAATGATTTTTATGCCTTCTCATTGTTAAGGCCACTCAAAGTGGATGAAACCAAATCATCATCATCTGGCATTGCATCAATCACTGCTAAAGCATTTGCAATTCTCCTCACCTTCAACACATACTCATTGATAGACATTTTCCCTTTCTTCAAGGCATTCAACTCTTGCTTGAGTTGAATCTTTCATGCCTTTGTATTTACTGAAAACATGCTCTCAAAAATTGTCCAAGCTGCATGTGAAGTTTTTGCATTCCTGATATGTCCCAGCATAGTCATATCAATAATTGCAGATAGCCAGTACATCACCTTTTGTCTTTTGCATTCCACTCTTTCCATGCTTTTAACTCATCTGCAGTTGGGGAGGGATACCCAGCTCTGGCTCCTTTTCTTCACCTGAAACAAATTCATAAAGGCCCTTTCTAATGAGGAAGTTCGTCACACTGAACTTCCATGAAGGGTAGTTGTTCTTGTCGAGCTTCTCAATAATGGGATTTCCACTGTTCTCTGCCATTATCACAAACAAAGATACAACACAGCAAGCTAGTCTTTTGCAATCTTTCACAACATGTGCACAACACTACACCAAGTAACCTTTTTCACTGATTGCTCAATAGTACATGTAATCTGCAACCTGTTTGCAGATAATCCTTATGTTTGCTTCCTGCAAACACCTCAAAAATTATAGATTCGCAATATGTATCCTGTGCACCCACTTTCAGTCAATACAGCCGAAATCATAGTGTACCCTGAAACTGCTGTCCCAACCTTGCAGCTCTAAAACGGGGCCTAAAATGGCCTCAGATGCCCAAAATAACTGCGGGAAAATCCCTAAAGGGTTAATTTATAAAATATACAGTGATCTGCTCGCACACCAAATCTCAAAGCAATCTGAGATTTTTGCTCGACCCTGCTTCCAGTGCCTCCACAAGCACTATCCAAGAGAGAGAGTGGAAGAATGGGAGAGCTTATTACATGTTGCTTGCTTGCTCGAACCTTGCTTCTTCTCTTTCACTTCAGCCTTTGAAATCAGCCTCTCTCAGTGGCGTGGCTCTGATACCATGTCAAGAATCGCATGGTGAGGGGACTTGCTTGAGCTGCGGCGCCAAACACACATTGTATACACAAGAGGAAGCTCACTCAAGAACATAAGAAGAGAGATGGAGACCAAAACGTTTTCTTGCTGATTTTTCTCTTCTTCTTCCACACACCATACAATGTACACAAAGTATAGATAAGATACAATATAAAAAAAAGTGGCCTACTAAGTCAAACAGTGCATAACCGACTACACTAATAATCGATTGCTGGCGATATGTCTTTGCCAGTTGTAGGTAGGTGTAACAAACTAAATATAATAAGTGGTAAGTCAGTGGCCATGTGAGTATCATAATGACCACCAACATGATAAGTATAGATGTGCAAACCCATCTAGCCAGGTGGTCCATCATCATTGTCCGCATATGTTGAGCTTGCCATCTCAACACTTGATAGGCTTTTTAGCCAGTTTGTGTTCGAGCAGTGGGTTAGGGACTCGCTCTGGATTTTTGTCAGATTATGCTAGGCCTATCTCTTGTGGATTTTCATGCCTTGATTCTATCAGGGGGTAGGGTGAGAGCTATACTTGTGCTTTGTCGATCATAATTTTTGTGGCAGCTTGATGCTTGCTTTGATTGTTGTTTGTGCAGATTTGGTTGTGGGATTCGACATGCTGAGTGGCCCTATCCCATGGTCGCCAATGAGAGTGGAATTTAAAGACCGTTAAACTGCAGGGAAGATGCAAAGAAGAGCAAATTTAAAGCGAGAATCGGACCTCGTCAGAAGCAGTAAAGACAAATTTGGTAATTTTTACGAGCCATGAAAGATGGGATTTCAAAGTAGTTTTGAGGAGCAGTTGTAGATTTTTCATGGATCAAGACTTTTAAGTGATGGAATATAAGTGAACCAATTGAAGAACATGTGCAAGATAAAGAACAGATTTATATTAACTTGGATGATCAAGAGGACGGGTGGAATATGAATATATTGATCCAAATGAAGATTAACTATGTGGCACATACCAAAGGATGTGTAGGTTTCAGAGGAGGTGGATGTTATGTCGCTACAAAAACCCTTGAGTGCATCATCATTTGATTTTCCTATTAATCTAAATAGTTAATATCATATAAGTCATTAGTGTTAGTGTCCATAGTATAGATGGTTCAAAAATACGGTATTTTTTGACAATTTTAGTCTATTTTTTCTATTTTGGATATTATTTCTTGTAAATATCCTAAAAGGGTGTAGAAAACTTCTAGAATAGGGTGCCATGCAAAAAACAAGTTGCTTTTCAACTAGTTTTGGAGATATCATGCAAAAAGTGGCTCTTGAATTAGTGCAGCTCATAACCATAGTTTTCAAGCAACAAACAATATGGATGGTGAGGAGGGAGAAGGAGCAATCCAAGAGAATTATGATCAAACATCTTGGGGTTTTATCACCCTTTTGAAACCAAGGGAACCATGAGAAGCAGAGTAGAGGCTAATGTTTGGTACGAGTGTTTGGGTATAATAGGGTGAAACATGACATGGTGAAGGGGAGACTCATTTAAACAGGTTTTCTTAATCAAGGATTGGTTTTGGGATATTTTGAGTCTTTGATCTCTTGCATATGTGTTGTTTCATCTCTCAACTCTATGTAATCTTTTACGCAACATGTAATTTTTTAAGTGTATATGGATAATGGAAGGACTTATTAAATGGGACCTTCAAATACTTAAATGTTTTGACTCCATCTCTCTTGTATTCTTGAGTGAGATTCCTCTTGTGTATATGGTGTGTGCTTGGCATAGTAGTTCAATCAAGTCCCCCACCACACGATTTGTGACATAGATGAATAATAATGGGAGAATGAAGACACATTGAGAGCACACTACTCTCAACTCTTGCTCTATCCCTTTGCCTCCTTGTCTCCCCTCTAACTGTAATATTTCCACAACAAAATATTGAAGACCCTAAATCTCGCGCAAAAACGATTCAAAGTAACCTCCCGCAACAAAAAAAAACCTTGGCCTTGTTCAAAGTTGAGAGAGAGAGAGACAGGGAAACTCCATTTTCTTGAGCCTTCAGGCTCTCAAGGTCATTCCTTCATGTTCTACACTCTAAACTGAAAAGCACACACAATACAAAGATAAAGTGACCTAGTGTAAGTGTAGACTAGACAGACTAACTCTAGTCAGGTCACTAACCGACTACTAACCCGACTTATTTAATGTAGTCACATGTAGACAGCTGCACACACTAGCTGTCATAGATGTCAGTCATAGATAAAGACACACTGACGGTGAGCCTGATTTCTAACACTCCCCCTCAAGCTCAAAAACAAAACTCAAATCATCTGCATCACTCCAAGTAGTTGTCTAAAGTGAATGAACTTATCATTACCAAGTAATTTGGTAAAGATGTCTGCTACCTGATCTTCAGTCTTCGCATGCTCCAAGTCAATCTGATATGCTAAAACCATTTCCCTGATGAAATGGTAGTGAACCTCAATGTGTTTTGATCTTGCATGATAAACAGGATTGCTTGCTAACATAACACTGCTCAAATTGTCACAGTACAACTTGACTTTGCTGTCCAAGTGTACTCCCAAGTCATTCAGCAACTTTTGTAACCACTTAGCTTCACATGCCGCTAAGGCTGCACCACGATACTCTGCTTTTGTACTAGACAATGCAACTGTAGGCTACTTCTTACTCTGCCAACTGATCATGCTACTACCCAATCCAAATGCATAGCCGCTGGTTGACCTCCTATCATACATGCAACAAGCCCAATCAGCATCAGTGTACCCCATCAAGTCAAGGGGTTTCCCATATGCATAAAACAGCCCACGTTTTGTGGTACTGTTTACATATCTCAGAATTCTCCTGACTGCATCCAAGTGTGGTTTGCGAGGCTTCTGCATGAACTCACTGATCAGCCCCATAGCATAACTCAAGTCAGGTCTAGTGATCGTGAGATAGATCAAGCTGCCTACCATCTGTCTGTACATAGTAACATTCTCAATCTCTGTCCCAACATCAATCTGCAGCTTGACATTCTGCTCCAAAGGCATATCCATAGGCTTGCAATCAGCCATACCATATTTCTGTGACATGTCATGAGCATAATGCTTCTGTAGCAGCCATATGCCTTGAGGTGTAGAGACAACCTTTATCCCCAAAAAATATTTCAGCTCTCCAAGGTCCTTGACCCTAAACTCAGCCTGTAAACATGTCTTTATTTCAGCAATCCCATTTTCATCATCTCCTGTAATGATTAAGTCATCAACGTAGACAACTAGGAAAACATAGCCACTATCTGTCCTCTTCACAAACAGACTATGATCTCAGCATTACCCAATCAAAAACCATGTTGCTGCAAATAAGTGCTTATACGAGCATTCCATGCTATGGGTGCCTGTTTCAGCCTATATAGTACCTTTTTCAGCCGACATACATGTGCTGGAAATTCTGGATGTACATAGCCTTCAGGCTATTCCATGTAAACCTCTTCTTGTAATTCTCCATTGAGAAATGCATTCTTTACGTCCATCTGCCATAGTTTCCAGCCTCTAGCTGCTGCCAAAGCAATCATAGTTCTAACTGTAGCCATCTTCGCTACAAGGCTGAAAGTCTCCTCATAATCAAGACATACTACTGCGCATACCCTTTTGCAACCAGCCTGGCCTTATATCTTTCCAATGATCCATCTGATTTACATTTTACCTTATACACCCACTTGCATCCAATAGGTGTTTTGCCCTCAGGCAACTGTACCAAATCCCATGTACCATTTTCACCCAAAGATTATTTACGTTAATTACTTGCTAAACGATTCTCACATTACATTAATATGCCCAGTTCAGCTTTTAGCCAAGTGACTTAATCACTTAACTCCTTTACCAACACTTACAGCCAAGACAGTCATTGATAAGAAAAATCTTATTCATTCATATGGGCATAGCCTTTTCAAGTACATTTACTTTGGGAAGGTAGAACAAGCTGATTGGCACATCAATTTGGGGAGAATAAGATTGTGTTACATTCAGCTACAGGAACTGAGTAATAATATGGATTAGGGTCATGGATTTTCACGAATCGATAGGTTATAGGAAGCTTAGGGTATCCTTTCCTTTGATACCCATTCTTCTCATAATGTCCCAACACCTTGATTCTGTCGACAGGGATTATTCGAGTCACTTCCTCGTACACGTACTTGTTCTGCTTGACCTTTCAACCGCCGACATGTAGGGTTGCATTTGCGTGAGCCTCGACAAAGATAAACAACTTCACGATCTTTAAGTCCTCCATCCACTTGATTCTCTTCAAGTTGGTCCGAAGGTACGCAAGTCAGTGGGTAGCTATGTAATAAATTCCTGATTCACCCATCCATCTATGTTCCATGTACAGGGGTGAAGGATTGTAGATGCGGTCTAGGATATTCATCATACCTAGCCTCCGTCAATAATCCAAAGCATGCATTGCAGTCATAAACATAATTTGGAACACCAATAATTTGTTCCATGCTTCACGACTCTGCAGGCCAGCATTGACACGTAAGTAAGGAAATGTTCTTAATGGCAACGTTGCTCTACTTCCCCTCATTAAGTTCCCTTGTAAATATTAGATTCCATTGGTTTGCTCTAATATCAACTCGAATGTGTCCCCCTGTCCACTTGTAGGACACGTCTTAGTAGCCCATCGGCGGGAAGAGAGTCTAGAAAGCATTGCCGGCACTCCCAAGGAATGTCACGGGGTTTGCGATCTAGGTTTTCCTGAGTCTGCCACGAAGCGGAAGCATTCCAGCCATTCCCACTTAGGACCGACCTGAATCAGGGTTTTCCTAATGGTCAAGTTCCTAGAAGGTAGCTAGCGTCGAGCCCTAGATGAACTACTTTGTGTAGAAACATCAGGGTCAAAGCGGATTTATACTGCACTTGGTTCAAGGAGAATGGGAAATGAGAGGGATGCGAAGCTCGACCTTTCTGCCCGTAAGGCATAGTCCCATTCCGTTCCCCTAAAACAGCATAAATCAAGACTCTAGCTTTTATTGATTCTGAGTCATTGTTGCCTCACTGTCAAATCCTTTGAAAAAAGTTCCCAGCCAACTGGGACCACCCTTCCCTAGGACGGACCCACGGTCACATCCACCGCACTTTCCTCGAGAACACCATATTGGGGAATATGGGAATTTTCCATAAGTTTGGGACACATGGTCAAATATTTGGATTTGTCATAACTTGAACACTATAACTCCAAATTGAGTGCTCTATAGCTCAATAGATTCCATTTTTCAAGTGCTTTCCAATGATAGGTCACATCATATAGTTTTGAGAAACTTATGGCCATGTTATTTGGATGCCACCTTTTTAGTATTCAAAAAATGGGAATTGGGAGATTCCCAAACTCACTAATATTGTGTTGGGGTTGCTTTAGTTATCTAATTACCTACCACATTTAATTTGACAAGCAAAAACAACTTCCTTAATTAACAATTACACACTAGTTCCTTCATGTAACTTAGGCACTGACATAGAAAAACAATGTCAAGCAAGTTCCTTTTCAACATTTGATCTTTATTTATCAGTCTTTGGAATACATCATATAGTCCGCCCGAAGGCTATTTCAGCAATCCTCAGGGATCTCTATTCCACGTTCCGCCCGTAGACTAGTATGCGGGCCTCAAGATCCCATCTCCAGTCACGTCGGCCTCTTGTGCAGGATCCGAAGACAAGGGATTTATGGCCAGAGCCCCCACTGGCACCCAGGCGTCCTCCTGCTCCAAGTAGTACCCACGAAGAGACCTCTTGCAGTGGGTTCAGTCCACATACCCAGTGCGGCTAACAACCCCCTTGAATAGGGTCAGGAAGACAGTCGGAGGTAACTGATTCTAGCTCTCCCTCTAGGCTTTCAACCTGAAGAATTAATTATTTTTCCAGCATTAGTTCCTTGATCAAAGAAGTACAGATAGTGCTCCTAAGTGTACAATCAAGAACATTCCAGTGGTCGTTTGTACGGCCAACTGCTAAGGTGTGAATCCTTCTCTCCAAATACATCCAGCATTTGATCCGGGATCAATCACGGCTTGGCAAGATCCCAAGGGTTTCGTAAGCTGAGTTGCTTGTTTACCCTTTTTTCCTGGGTTAGGGTTTACACCCTGTTGACCCAAATTGTCACTACCTTAGGTGTCCTTATGTCTTAGTCAATAAATCCTGGACAACCCTCGTTGTCCTAACTTGGTTGGTCAATTGCTTTCTTGGCAATTCGTAACTGCCCTAGCTTGGCAAATCATCTCCCAAGGAAGAGTGATGTAGTAGGATGACTACTCATCCTCTAGAAAATTAGACTTATACTTAGAACTCGCCAAACTTCTTCTAAGGAGTGGGAATACTATTTTGTGATTTAGACACAAAATTGTATGGCATTGCAGCTTGTGTCAGTATCTGACTTGTGGGATTATATCTTTCTTCGTACGGTCTTTCTTGATCAAGAATACCTTTGATCAAGATAAGGGCTTGGGAGTCCTCTTGGCCCATCCTAACCTTAACCCTACTAGGCCGATAACGCTTTGGCCCTAGGGTTCTCAACTCCCACACATACTCCCTCTCCAACCATGCAACGACTGAAGGGGAGGGAGTTTATTCATTAAAAAATTTGCAAAAATTATCCATTATCCCTTTTCCCCTTGGAGGGGTGTTCCCGCGGTGAACTACGAGTTTTTAGCCACGGTCTCTTATGCCCAACGCGGGCTAGAGTTTATTAATGCGCGAGTGTGGAGCACTTAGCCCAAGGTTTTTTCGTGTAGGAGACCACTCGAAATTCCTCTTGCGCAGGATGTGCAGGGTCTAGGGTCATTAATATTTCGCGCAAAAATATTACAATAATGAGTAGTATTTTCTATGTCAAAACAAGAGTATTCAGACCTCAAAACAGCCCCAAAACATCTCATTCAGTTGCCACTCTATGCAAGAGTTGATACATGTCCCAACCGGTTAGAATATATTGCCTGTATGTCAAGTGAAGATGATAGGTATCCTTCCTCCAGACAATAACCAATCAATACCCTAGTATAACCAGCACCAAACCAGTCCAAACTTTGGACTTTCAACACTCACAATATCCCAAAAAGCATCTACCACTCAAGTGGTATGATCCAAGCATTTGTTAGTAGCAAATAAGCATCACATATACTTTAACCCTATAGGTATATTATTTCCAAATTCAAGATAGCATCGAGTTCAGTGTTTCCAGCCTACAAATAAGCTCCAAAATTGAGCATTTAACCCTCCAATATCATGCTCAAATGCATGATAATAAGGGTATATACATTATTAGGATGAAAGCCACCAATGCCTTGGAATCACCTATTATTTACTGCAGTAAACAGCCAATCTGCATAGGTCTGTTGTGATCACATCGAAATGGTCAGGAATTCCAGGCCGTTTCTCCAAAAACCATTTTTCTAGCAAGATATAGCTTCTGCAAAAAAATGGACTGCAGGCACAATCTCCTTTGATGACGTTTTCTTCAGATCTAATGTCTTGATGTCAAATTCCCACTACCAAGCCTTCAGGCTTCGGGTGTTCAAGCTTTGATACCATATTGAAAGAGAGGGAGAGAGACAGAGTGGAGCGGAAGATGAGCCTTAGCTCATTCTTGTTCTTTTTCCATTATTCATCCATCATAGTAAATAAAAGAGACTTACACACGTAGGTATCACTAACCAAGACTAACTATGGTTAAGTCACTGACTACACCAATTTATTGAATGTCACACACATATATAGCTGTATCCAGCTAATGTCGGTCACACAAATAAAGATAGACTGACTGAAGAGTAACATGAGCTTGATATTCTAACAAGAGTAAGAGAGGGAGAGAAGTGGTTCAAGAATAACTCCCTTATTGGGCAAAGGCCTGAGTACTGCTTCTCCTCACTGCAAGTCCCGTAGTCACTCCATCAACTGCCTCCAAAGACCGCAAGGCGAGCGCAAGGAACTCCGACACCAAGGAGTCCTTCGAAGGAAGTGAAGGTCACTTTCAACTCCAAAATGGCCCCAAAGCATAAGCTCTCCCAAGTAACTGGAAAAGCCACGACTACGGGAGACCTCAAAACAGCCCCAAAACATCTCATTCAGTTGCCACTCTATGCACGAGTTGATAGATGTCCAACCAATCAAAATATATT
The DNA here is from genome assembly GCF_053477565.2 of Lygodium microphyllum. Taxonomy (NCBI): domain Eukaryota; kingdom Viridiplantae; phylum Streptophyta; class Polypodiopsida; order Schizaeales; family Lygodiaceae; genus Lygodium; species Lygodium microphyllum. Next base: position 18,181,434 of record NC_141155.1, on the reverse strand, counting down.
GCATGTATGTCAAGTGAAGATGATAGGTATCCTTCATGCAGACAATAACTAGTCAATAACCTAGTATAACCAGCACCAAATCAGTCCAAACTTTGGACTTTCAACACTCACAATATCCCAAAAAGCATCTACCACTCAAGTGGTATGATCCAAGCATTTGTCAGTAGCAAATAAGCATAAGCATCACAGATGCTTCAACCCTATAGGTATCTTATTTCCAAATTCAAGATGGCATCCAGTTCACTATTTCTAGCCTGTAAATAAGCTCCAAAACTGAGCATTTAACACTCCAATATCATGCTCAAATTCATGATAATAAGGGTATATACATTATTAGGATGAAAGCCACCAGTGCCCTAGAATCACCTGTTGTTTACTGTAGTAAACAGCCGGTCTGCATAGGTCTGTGCTGAATATCTCAAAATCTGTGAGGAATTTGAAAAAAAAATTCTTCTACAAAGTTGTAGACCACATCGAAATGGTCAAGAGTCCCGGGCCGTTTGTCCAAAAACCATTTTTGTAGCAAGATATAGCTTCTGCAAAAAAATGGACTACAGGCATAGTCTCCTTTGATGACATTTTCTTTAGATCTAATGTCTTGATGTCAAATGCCCACTACCAAGCCTTCAGGCTTCAGGCATTCAAGCTCTAATACCATATTGAAAGAGAGGGAGAGAGACAGAGTGGAGCGGAAGATGAGCCTTATCTCATTCTTGTTCTTCTTCCATTATTCATCCATCATACTAAATGAAAGAGACTCACAATATCCCAAAAAGCATCTACCACTCAAGTGGTATGATCCAAGCATTTGTCAGTAGCAAATAAGCATCACATATACTTCAACCCTGTAGGTATATTGTTTCCAAATTCAAGATAGCATCCAGTTCACTGTTTCCAACCTACAAATAAGCTCCAAAACTGAGCATTTAACACTCCAATATCATGCTCAAATGCATGATAATAAGGGCATATACATTATTAGGATGAAAGCCACCAGTGCCCTGGAATCACCTGATGTTTACTGCAGTAAACAGCCAATCTGCACAGGTTTGTGCTGAATATCTCAAAATTTGTGAGGAATTTGAAAAAAAATTCTTCTGCAAAGTTGTAGACCACATCGAAACGGTCAAGATTCTCCAAAAACCATTTGTGTAGTAAGATATAGCTTCTGCAAAAAAATGGGCTACATGCACAGTCTCCTTTGATGACGTTTTCTTCAAATTTGATGTGTTGATGTCAAATGGCCACTACCAAGGCTTCATGCTTTAGGCACTCAAGCTCTGATACCATGTTGGAAGAGAGGGAGAGAGACAGAGTGAAGCGGAAGATGAGCCTCAGCTCATTGTTGTTATTCTTCCATCACACAAAACGGAAAGAGACTTAACACATAGGTATGACTAACCAAGACTAACTGTGGTTAAGTCACTGACTACACTGACTTATTAAATGTCACACACGTGTACAACTATATCTAGCTGATGTCGATCACACACATAAAGATAGACTGACTGAAGAGTAATGGGAGCTTGATATTCTAACATAACAATCCTTCCAAAAGTGATCAGTATTATCATAATGACACCATATGCATCTCAAAATAGAACCTCCACAAGTGTGAGGTCTTTTCTCATAGAGGGTTGTCCTTTTTCTTCAAGCCTTTAAGACTGCAATTGCAACTTTTGCATACCTTTCACCAACTCATCCAAAACTAAGTCTTCAACTTTGGGACTTACAATTATTGGCTTGATTACTCACTCTGTTGAAGTAGAAACTAGAACAATACTAGTCACAACCATCTTGTCCCCTCAATTCTATCTCTTGTTGCAAGCAAAGAAATAGAATTTTCCATCTCTTTCAAATCAATTTTCAGCCCTTTTTCAGCATCCTTATCTTCCAAAAGTACTTCAAGACTTCTTTGAAGCGTAGGGTTAGCAACTTACAAGAAAAGTTTAGTCTTTTCAACCTCAAGATATTGTTATTCCTTGTTTGATAATTGATAGTACTTACACTCAATCTCTCATAGCAATTCTATAGGTGATAGCCCTTTATTGGATTTAGCAACCCACTCCAAGAAAGTCCTCTTGGTTACCCGCTCTAGATATTCCATTAAGTATTCCTCCTTGAATGCCTTCTTGAAATCATCCCAATTGTGAACATGTGCTTGTTGTATCTCTCTAATCCTTGTTTTTATCTCCACAATAATAATCTACTCAAAATTTTCTATCACTTATTGCTCTGAGAACTTGTTCAACTCCATCTCCTTTGCATATGTCTTGAGATACTTAGACACATCACGACCTTCAAATCGGTCTACCTTGTTTACCATCGATTGAAGTGCCTTTGTTTCAGCCTCTTCCATCCTCTCCACGCTTTGTTGTTGCTACATATACATTGCAAACTCCCTAAACATATACAACATGTCTTCTTGCTACACAACACCTTCACCAATAGTAGTAGCTAGACTCATCATAGCTTTGAACTCCCACTTTGGCTATTTCACATCGAGTTCACCAAAAAGATGTCAAGATAATCTATGCATATGTTGGGAAGACACGCAGTCACTAGCTATGGGGGTGAATAAGAGTAGTAATGGATGGATAGATGTATATGGTGTTAGAGAAATTCTTTAGAGAGGATTAATTGTAATAAGAGATTAGGCAGATTCTTATATGAGAGCAAAGATGATGATAGAGATTACATAGAGTAGAGACCAATGAGAGATGAAACAACACACATGCAAGAGACAAGAGGTTCAAAATATCCCAAAACCAATCCTTGATTAAGAAAACCTATTGAAATGAGTCTCCCCTTCACCGCATCCTATTTCACCTCATTATACCCAAAAACTCCCACCAAACACTAACCTATTGAAATGAGTCTCCCCATCACCATGTCCTATTTCACCTCATTATACCCAAAAACTCCCACCAAACACTAGCCTCTACTTTGCTCTGCTAACAAAAAACCTAATGGTTCTATTGGTTCTAAAAAAGGGGTACAACTCCAGGATGCTTGATCATAATTCTCTCGGATTGCTCCTTCTCCTTCCTCACCATCCGAAGTACTATTTGTTGCCTAAAAACTGTGATCGTGCACCACATGAATTTTGAGAGCCCTTCCTTTTTGCATGACATGTCCAAAACTGGTTGAAAAGTAACTTGTTTTTTGCATGCCACCCTATTCTAGAAGTTTTCTAAAAACTGATGGTTTTGTTGGTTCTAAAAAAGGGGTAAAAGCCCAAGATGCTTGATCATAATTCTCCCAGATTTCTCCTTCTCCCTCCTCACTGTCTGAAGTACTATTTGTTGCCTAAAAACTGTGATCGCACACCACATGAATTTGAGAGCTGTTCCTTTTTGCATGAGATCTCCAAAACTAGTTGAAAAGTGACTTTTTTTTTGCATGCCACCCTATTCTAGAAGTTTTCTATACCTTTTTAGGATATTTACAAGAAATACTACCCAAAATAGTAAAAATAGACTAAAATTGTCTAAAATCTTGTATTTTGAAACCATCCATACTATGGACACTAGCACTAAAGACTAATATGGCATTGACTCTCTAGATTAATAAGAAAGTTGAATGATGATGCACTTGAGGATTTTTCACACTATGTCTGTGTAGTGACATGGCAGCGGTCCATCATAAATATCTGTATGTGTTGAGCTTGCCATCTCAATACTCCCCCTCAAGCTCAATTCTATCTCTATAACTCCAAGTAAGCTTCAAATTTTCAAAGCTTCTCTACACTCAATGCCTTTGTGAAAATGTCAACTATATGATCTTGTGTGCTAACATATACCAAGTCAATCTCACCTGCAATACCTTCTCTCTCACAAAGTTGTAATTCAACTCAATGTGTTTTGTCCTAGCATGGAACACTGGGTTCCTAGCTAACTATATGCTTCTCATGTTGTCACAATGAATGACAAATAGACCATCTCCCTATACATCCGAATCACCCAATAACTTTTGCATCCCTACCACCTCACATGCTGCCATAGTAGCACCTTTATACTTAGTCTTTGTACTTGATAAAGCAACTATAGGTTACTTTTTACTGCTTCTTGTAACTAGTGCACTACCAAGGGAAACATGAATTAGCTTGCTAGTAGATCTTTTGTCAAGTGGCTACCAACCTAATCTACATCTATGTATCAAAATACATGTATATCCTTACCTACCTCATAAAAAAGTCCATAATGCAAAGTGGACTTCACATACCTCAACGTGTGTCTAATGACATCCAAATGAGGCTTTGTAGGCATCGTTATAAACTAACTAGCAAGACCAACAATGTCACTCAAGTTTGGCCTTATGATAGTCATCTAAATCAGATTCTCTATTATCCTCCTGAACATAATAGGGTCTTCTATATCATCCCAAACATCAGCACCACTCAACTTCACATTTTTCTCCAATGGCACTAAAAGAGACTTACATGTTGTCATATCATACTTGGATAGCATATCCAAGCCATACTACCTTTGGGATAGCCATATACTATCATCAAATCTGATCACCTCAATACCAAGAAAGTACTCAACTCACCTAAATCCTTTATCTCAAACTTCTTCTTCAAAAAGTCCTTAACTTTAGCAATCCCACTGTCATTGTCATCTCTAATAATCAAGTCATCCACATAGATGACTATAATGACCAAGCCTATATCTCCCTTTCTCACATAAAGTGAGTGATCAACATCAAAAAGATAAAAGCCAATGTTGACAAGATACTCTCTTATCTTGTTAGACCATGCTCTAGGTGCTTGATTCAACCCATAGAGTGCCTTCTTCAACCTATGAGAGCGGATTTTTGGAGTCTCATTTAGAGCGTAAAAGTGGCATGTGAGGCATAAAAGAATAATTTTTCATGGAAAATGAAATGAGCATGGATCAATGAGTTGAAGTTTTCTTATATAGGTTTCGACGCCAAGAACCCAATGCAAGTCTCTTTTTGTCAATCAAAGTCTATTTGACTCCCCATTTAATCTCCATAAGGTTTCATGTTATAAAATGACTACTAGATCCAAGAGCCAGAAAGTGTGTGATGGAGGCCATGTTGATAGATTTCAATGCCACAAAGTCAACCATCTAGTCTGTTTGCAATTTCGAGCTTGTTTGGCCCTCCTTTTAGGGCCAAAACCACTTTCAAGCAGTGTGAACATGCAAAAAGTGAACCAGTTAACTTCTAAAGTTAAGAATTAAGTTAAGGGATTTATTAAAAGACATTTTTCAGCATGGAGGGGGGACGCAATTTTTTAACGGCCCCTCTATTTGGATAATTATGGCTTCTCAACTGGGCCGATTGATCAGAGATGGATAGCATATCCCCAATCTATGCGTTGAGGGCTTTGATGTGACTGTATGTACATGCAATATAACAAGGAATGAAAATATATAATTTCAATATTTCTCTTTCCTCCCTCTCTCTCCTCTTGAATATGGTTCATGCACAAGTAAATGGGAAGAGATTGGAATGAAGACCAATTGTTCAGCAAGGCTTACATCGTATCATAACGGGATCATGTGGATGCCAATGAATGATGGCCATCATGGTTTGAGGATCAATTGCAGGTTTAGTGGTGGCTACTTGAAAATGTAAATATTAATTCCTAAAACTTGAAAAAATGCAATAAGCCCTTTTTTCAATGAAAATTCAAATCTTTTTTTACAATTTGTGATGTAATTCTCATTCATATTTTGTTTGATGCTTGGTTGCAATATTTTTCAAATATATATGTCGTAACAATAAAAATCTATGTTTGTAATCATGATTTATTACTTTTTAAATTTTTAAAAAGTATATTTTAAAAGAAAAAATGGTATTTTCATCATTTTGGGCAATGAAATTGTATTCATGTGGGGTAAAATTGGAAGTTAAGATGGATTGGATTGTGGCTTAATTTTTTGACTCAAAAAAATCATCAAAATATAGAAATTTATTTAAAATGAATCAAGAAAATGGATTTTATATGAAAAATAGCTTTTATATGTCAAAAATTTACAAAAATTTATGAATGTGTTTGTGAATGTATGGCGGGGCTAGGGCATGATGTTTAGCCTCAGTTTATCCCCATTGTTATGTTAAAGTATGTATTTAGTGCTTTTTATATATGAAAAATACTCTTTACACCTACCAACAAATGCAAAACCATAAACGGTAGAGGAAAAGGGTTGTGAGGAGTCCAAAATCCATTGAAATCTAGTTTTATGCATATCTTGACATATAGGATTCATTAATTTTAAGTTTTTAAAGAATGGTCGTAGCACAAATTACTTTACTGCTACCTTAGCAACAATGCATCGGGTTAGGGTGAAATCATGAAAAGAATTGCTTGTGTATAGTCCACATTATTTGATCTATAAGTTTACATGTATATGCACTTGAAGGCATTCGCCTTTGCATTTCATTACATATATATGTGGTATTAGAAAAGAAAATTGTAGATTGTATAGCACTTGGTTTCATAAATATTGACCCACATTGAGAGTATGAGAAGTCCCAAGTTATAGTTTTAGTACATTCATTTCTTTGGGGATTGATTTAGTGAGAATTACACTTCACCTCCTAGAATTTTTTTTATAAAGAGAGGACTATGTGCCGTATGTGTTATATGTTTGAATGGCATATCTTTAGGTCAATCCTCGAGGTGTAGGAGAGCTGTAGTGGAGCCACAACAGTCAGTCAAGGGGTGCTCCCTATGTATGTGCTACGAGGTGCTAAGAGGGTGCTAGTCACCATTATGTTTGGGTACTCCTTGTGAGAAGTTGGAAAGGGATCTGTTGGACTATAAACAGTATGAATACGTATTTAAGTTAGATCAGTATGTGTAGCCTCTAGACGCTCCTAGTTGCGAGGCCATGGGGTGTGTTGGTTGAGCATAGGGGCCCAACTAGAGCATTTGAGCCAATATTGGGCCCATTTTTTTTTCCTAACAGGTGGTGCATTTGCCAAGAGTTGCTAGTAAGTGGTGATTTCCAAACTTCAGCTATAAGGGACCTATTATTTCTAGTTTCTAATTGAGTGCCACCTTGAAGTGGTGGATGTTGAATTAGGCTAATTGAAACTTTGGTCATCATCATGATGATTAATCCAAGGAATCCCCATAACCTAAAAGATACTTTTTCCATCCTAAATGGTTTAGTGGGACCTTTGGTTAGTCATGTGGCCAACTATTTATCCTTTGCCCTGAAAATGACACCATGCTCGAGTTTGGGCTACCATGGGGAAGCACCCATGGAGTAGCCTCCATAAAAGAGTAATAATCCATGGGAGTTAGAGGAAAGCTTAGGAAGCAAAAGTGATGATGGGATAACTTTTTATAGGAAAAGACTGTGATGCCAATGGTGGTCAGAGTAATACATGATTATGATCAAAAGATATATCCGATGCTAGTGCTTGATGCAATTGGGTACCAAAGTGCAATTTCTAAGATCCATAAAGCAAAAGATGATATCTGTGTGTGTGGGAAACCATTGTTTGAGAGGAAGTTTCTATTGGGACCTATCTTCAGTTCTAGGCAAACAGTGGTAAATGAGAATAGACTTGCTAAAGTACCACCAACAAGGGATGGGGGAGATTCCTTGTTGCATAGCATATGAATCCATAGACCACTTTATGAGTTGGCATAAAGGAATGTCAATGAAAATATTAATTTAGTTGTATTGGTAAAGGTGGAAATGGAACAGGTTAGAGACCCTAAGATACTAGAACTAGGCCATGATGAATATGAAGATTTGAATGACCAATGTTGATACCAAAGAAGAGGACCAAATGCCCTTCTTCATATAGGGATCTCCCAATGTTTCATGGGCTGGTTAATAAGGATCTAATGTTGCACTTAAAAGAATATAGCCTAACTTGCCTTGCAAGTGGGTTTGATGATGTACATCAGATGCTCGTGATTTCAAGTACTCTAAAGGAAGAGGCTAGGAAATGGTATTGGAGCCTCCCAAGAGGGTCAATTAAATCATTTGAGGAATTATGTGATATTTTTAGATGAATATGAGAAGAAGTTTCCATGACCCAAGTCTTGGGGCAACTTATGCAAATTAGACAAGAGTCATATACCTCTGTCAAAGAGTATACAAGAGCCTTTGATGACATTATCTAAAGCTTTGGCCAATGAAAGTCAGTCAATTGCTAGAAGATGTGCTTGGTGAACTCTTTGTCAGCAACTTGGAAATAAACCGAGGCAAAGGTTCAAGTAGATGATTATGAGAGATATATTCAAAGGTGTTGGGAGAGCTATTGGAGATTTTCCCACACGCTTGAAATTCATAAGGATTGGCAATGATAGTCATGATAGAGGTGCAAATGAGAGGCATACTAGGGAGAACCCTGGTATTAACTATGATGATCCCAAGGCCCATGAACCCTAGCATCCTAGTGCAGCCAATCCTGTGTTCCAAAGCCATGAGCTAGATGGAAATTGGTGTAGACCTAATGAGAAAAGTAGAGTGGTTAAGCAACCCATGAATGGTGCAAAATTGGAACAAAACTATGTAAATGAGATGACCCCTCGAAACATGGCTAATGCATGCTATCTTGTGGAGGCCATCTCAACTATTGGGAGCCCTAGGGTTCGTGATGGTAAAGACCCATTTAGGGTTGGATCTAGTAGAAGGATTTGATTTAGAGAAGGTAATAGGCAACAATTGATCTGATACAGATAGGTCATCATGAAAGAATATACAAATAGAAGATGTGATACCATCCATTCAAGCCATGCAATGATAAAAAGGAGATGAGTTTGGAGACCCAAAACCTCTAAAAATGTAGCTGGTGGATTGGATTAAAAGCAAAGAGTTCCAAGTGGGTATACCATGGTCAATTTGTTAGATGACAGAGTAGGATTGGAGCAACAGAGAGTGAGCAATTAGCTCATCCCATTCTTTCATTATTTTCCACTAGTAACTAGTAGACCAAAATAGTTACAACTAGGTCATCTAGCCAATGTACTAATAACATATTAAATGTCCCACACTTGCTGTGTACATTTGGACATACAGTTAGATTGTGGATAGACAGAGCTTGAATTCTTAACACTCCCCCTCAAGCTCAAGATAACATATGTACACCAAGTAGCTATCGGAATCGACTGAACTTATCTTTACCTAAAGAGTTGGTAAAGATATCTGCTACTTCCTCATCTGTCTTCACATGCATAAGATCCACTATGCTTGTAAGAACCATCTCACGGATGAAATGGTAGTGTACCTCAATATGCTTCATTCTAGCATGGTAAATTGGGTTTGTTGCCAGAATTACACTACCAAGATTATCACAAAATAGAGTCACTGGAGCATCCACCTACATATCCAAATCAGTCTCATCAACTTAAGCAACCATGCAATTTCACAGGCTACCAGAGTAGCATCTCTATACTTTGCATCATTAGTACTAGACAATGCAACAATTGGTTGCTTCTTACTACTCTAGCTGATCATCCCACTTCCAAAGATGAAGGCATAATCACTCGTAGATCTACAATCATATGAGCATCCTGCCCAATCTGCATCAGTGTAACCAATGAGTTTCAAGGCCTTATCCTTCTCATAGAACATCCCATGATCTACAGTGGACTTTACATACTGCATAATCTATCTAACAGCATCCAAGTGTTGCTTTTTGGGCTTCTACATGAACTGACTTATGAGCCCAACAACATAACTCAAATCAGGTCTTGTGATGGTCAAGTAGATCAAGCTTCCAATCTCTATCTGTACATAGTGGCATCATCAATTTTAGCTCCAATGTTTATGTCTAACTTAACATTCTGATCCAAAGGGATATCAGGTGGTTTACATTCAGACATGCATTATTTTTTTAGCATTTCCATGGCATAGTGTTTTTGCATCAGCCACAAACCATTATCTGCCTTTATCACCTCAATACCCAAGAAAATTTCAGCTCACCTAAATCCTTCATATCAAATTTATATTTCAGCATACTCATTACATTCTGTATTCCAAAGTCATCATCACCTATTATTATCATACCATCCACATAAATAACCAAAACTACCAATCCTCTATCTATCTTTTTCATGAACAGCCCTGCCAACCATGAAACCCAAACTCTGCAAGCAACTGTTGATCGTTGCATACCATGCTCTAGGAGCTTGTTTCAGCCCATACAAAGCTTTCTTCAGCTTATAGACATAGTGCAAAAACTTAGGGTGTGCATACCCTTCAGGTTGATCCATGTAAACATCCTCTTCCATGTCACCATTGAGGAAAGCATTCTTAACATCCATCTGCTGCAATTTCTAGCCTTTTGCAACAACCAATGCACTCACTGTTCATATGGTTGCCATTTTTGCAACACGGTTGAAAGTTTCTTCGTAGTCTAGACCATACTGTTGAGCATATCCCTTAGCAACCATCCTTGCTTTGTACCTCTCCACACTACCATCTGACTTGCATTTAATCTTCTAAACCCATTTGTAGCCAATGGTCTTTTTCCCATCTAGCAATGGAACAAGATCCCAGGTGCTATTTTCAACCAAGACAATCATTTCCTCATCCATGGTTGTGCACCAATTCTTATCCATGACTAAAAGACACACACAATGGAAAACAAATTCCTAGTGACATGACTAATGAATTCAAATTCTTGGGAAAAACTCTACCCTCAAGTTTGCAGTGATGGACGTGCAACGTCATGACATCCGCCCCTCCAAAACTTCACATGCTCCTAATGGGCCAGAGCTACCCATCCTCATCATCGCTAAGCTCGATGGTCAACGTGATGTCATCATCTTCTACAAAGTCTTTTGCAATATCCACATCCTCATCTACATCATCTCCTACCTCAAGTCCATCATAAAACTCATCATCCAACTCCTCAACTGCATAGGGGCTATGGATTTAACTCTCCTGATTGAGCTTTGGTTTTGTAATCTACCTTTGGATTTGTACTTGGAATAGACTTGAATCAATCTTGATCTTGCTTCCATCTCACATAGCATCCTTGTTGCGAGAGGAGCAACTTTTGCGAACTCCCACATGTATTTTGTGCAACAACATATATATGTAATGCAATGCAAAGGTGAATGCCTTCAAGTACATAGACATGTAAACCTATAGATCAAACAACATGGACTATGCACAAGCAATTCTTTTTATGATTTCACCCTAACCCAATGTGTCGTTGCTAAGGTAGCCCACCGAAGTAATTCGTACTATTGTGCTTCTTGAAAAACTTAAAATGAATTAATCCTATATGTCAAGATACATATAAAATTAGATTTCAATGGATTCTTAACTCCTCACAACCCTTTCCCCCTATTGTCTATGGTTCTGCATTCGTTGGTAGGTGTAAAGAGCATTTTTCATATATTTTTTGCATATAAAAAGTAGTAAATAGGCACTTTAACATATAAATGGGGATAAACTTAGGCTAAACCTCATGCCCTAGCCCCACCATATATTCACAAACACATTTATAATTTTTTGTAATTTTTTGGTGCATAAAACTTTTTTAAATATAAAACCTATTTTTTCTTATTTTATTCTAAATAAATTATTGTATCTCTCTAATTTCTTTTAGTCAAAAAATTAAGCCACACTCTAATCCATCTTGACTTTCAATTTTACACCACAAGAATACAATTTGATTGCTCAAAATGATAAAAACATTATTTTTCTTTTAAAATTTCACTTTTCGAATGTTCAAATATTAATAACTCATGATTACGAGCATAGATTCTAGATTTTACAAGACTCAACCCTCAAACATATTGCAACAAAGCATTAAATTAAATTTTGTTACATATGAACAAGAATTGCATCCTAAGTTGTCAGAAAAGATTTGAATTTTCATTAAAAAAGGGCTTACAACATTTTCTCGGGTTTCACGAATTAATATTTGCATTTTTGGGTAGCCATTGAACCCATCATTGATCCTCAAATCATGCTGGCCATCATCCCTTGGCATCCACATGATCTCGTCACACGATTCAGTGCACATTGGTCTTCATTCTAATCTCTTCCCATTTACTTGCGCATGAACCATCTTCAAGAGGAGAGGGAGGGAGGAGAGAGAAATATTGAAATCAAAGATTTTCATTCCTCGCATCATATTGGGTGTATATAAAGTTAGATTGAAGCCCTCAATGTGCAGATTTGGGATATGCCTTTCATCTGTGATCAATCAACTCGATTGAAAATCCACGATCATCCAAATCGAGGGGGCGTAAAAAAAAATACACCCCCTCCCCCCCTTTAAACTAAGAAACGTTTTTAATAAAGCCCTTAGCTTCATTCTTAACTTTAATTTCTCTTTTTGCATGTTCACATTACCTGGAAGTGGTTCCAGCCTAGGCAGAGGGCCAAAGCTGTGAACAGGCTAGATAGTTGGCTTCATGGCATCAAAATCTATCAACCTAGCCTCCATCATGCACTTTTCAACTCTCGGACACCCAATAGTCACTTTATAATGTGAAACCTTTCAGGGATTAAATGGGTGATAAAATGGATTCCGATCGATGAATGAAGACTTGCATTGGGTTCCTAGCATCGAAATTTATCTAGGAAAACTCCAGCGTATTGATCTGTGCTAGTTTCATTTTCCACAAAAATTTACTATTTAATGCCTCTTGTGCCACTTTTATGCTCTAAATGGGGCTTCAAAAATCCTCTCTCATTGGCGATCATGGGATAGGGTGAGTTAGCCCATCGAATCCATGAATTGACCTACATATCAATAACCATAAAGAGCATCAAGCTTCTTCCAAAAAGAAACACAACAAAACACAAGAACAACTCTCTCACCCTATCCCTAGACCAAATTAAGGCATGAAGATCCACAAGGGATGGGCCAAGTATAACATGACATAGATCTAGAGCTAGTCGCTAACCAACTGCTCCAACATAAACAAGCTTAAAATAATTATCAAAGGAGTCATCCTTAGTGGTGGTTTGACTTGCCTACCTACCCTAGGACAACCGGACCAAGAACTCATACTAGATGAGAACTCCTATAGCATGATCTTTCATTTTTAGATACTTTTGATTCATCACTTTTTAATACTTCAAGATTTGATAGTCGGCATGTAAAAAGGAGCGAGTCAAGCACAAAACCTAGAGCTAGTCGCTAACCAACTGCTCCAACATAGACAAGCTTAAAAGAACTATCAAAGGAGTCATCCTGAGTGGTGGTCTAACTTACTTACCTACCTTAGGACAACCAGACCAAGAACTCCTACTAGATGAGAACTCCTATAGCATGATCTTTTATTTTTAGATACTTTTGATTCATTACTTTTTAATACTTCAAGATTTGATACTCGGCATGTAAAAAGGAGGGAGTCGAGCATAGAACCTAGAGCTACTTGCTAACCAACTGCTCCAACACAGACAAGCTTAAAAGAACTATCAAAGGAGTCATCCTGAGTGGTGGTTTGACTTGCCTACCTACCCTAGGAAAACCGGACCAAGAACTCCTACTAGATGAGAACTCCTATAGCATGATCTTTCATTTTTTGATACTTTTGATTCATCACTTTTTAATACTTCAAGATTTGATACTCGGCATGTAAAAAGGAGGGAGTCGAGCATAGTGACCCAAGGAGAACAAGGCATTGGCCTCAGGTCCTAACTCGGTACCCAAGAACCTAGAGCTAGTCGCTAACCAACTGCTCCAACATAGACAAGCTTAAAAGAACTATCAAAGGAGTCATCCTGAGTGGTGGTCTGACTTGCCTACCTACCCTAGGATAACAGAACCAAGAATTCCTACTAGATGAGGACTCCTATAGCATGATCTTTCATTTTTAGATACTTTTGATTCATCACTTTTTAATACTTCAAATGTGTAAAAAGGAGGGAGTCGAGCATAGTGACCTAAGGAGAACAGGGCATCAGCCTTAGGTCCTAACTCGGTACCCAAGAAGCTACCAAGCTCTCACAAGGTGACACTCCAATCCTTTTCCTTTCACTCAATTTTTTTTTTGCTCCAATCTTCCTTATCTATTTTTTCGGCTAGATGTCAAGCATTGTCCGCCTTGGGTCTCTAACTCATCCCCAGGAACCTTCTAGGCCTTCGCAAAAGGCGATGATTATCTAGTCTTTGATTTTTTTCTCCTTTTTTTTCCTTTTTCTTTTGTTCAGGGATTAGAACACCTTTTTACACACCTCCATAGACTATATTCTTCAAATGTATATATTATTTATTCTCTTTCTTTTACTTGGTAGGCTTCTCTATTTGCCTCACAAATAGCAGAAACTCCTAGGCCTACCTGCCTAACAGGCTAGCAAAATAGGGTTACTAGGACTATATTCTAAAATAGTCCTTAGAGTGCTCAACAATGTCTTCACATGAGGCAAATGACTACTTGGACCTCCCCAGACACACCTAACCTAACCCTAGGACTTCATGCATTGAATGCTAGTCTCTAACAAATAAAAATCCCCACATACACAAAACCATTTAGCATAAAGGGAAGGAACTCATAAAAGAAGGATATCACCTGGACTTGGCCACAAGAAACGTTGGTACAATAAGAGGCTTGCTCAGATACTCTATTTAATCTGTCTAGTATAGTACTAAAGCAAGAAAACTTTAACAAGTTGCCATTCAAGAATGTTGATTCAACATAGATTTGGTAGATTGGCTACTTCTTTTGAGTGGCCATCACAAGTACTATGTGAATAGTGGCCATTCTAGAGGCGGAAGCAAATGATTCTTGAACATCAAATCCTTTAACCTCGGAAAATCATGTGTAACTAGTTTGGCTTTGTACTTTTCTAAGTTGCCATCACCCTTGTACTTTACCTTCTAGACCCACTTGGTGCCAATAATCTTCCTCTTTTCTAGCTGATCCACTAGCTCTCAAGTGTCATTCTTCATTATGTTATCATACTCACCTTGCATAGCCGCTCTCCATGCTAGATCTGCAAGTAGCAAGTACACATGCACCAAACAAATACATGGCCCTCTTAGCCTAATGAGATGAAACATTTCTCTACAAGAACAAATGACCCTCTTGGCCTAAAGAGAATGATTTATTTTAATTCATCAAACACATGAGTTTCTTGGCATATACGTTCCATCTTACTAGATTAACCAAGATAAACCAAAAATGCCATAAGATATGAGGGCTAGCCTCATGCTACTTTCACAACTTAGCTTATTGCAATCTCATCATCATAGTTTAATCTTGGCCTCTAGTAATTATCATTCAAGTAGACTGATCATTCCAACTTCCCAAAGACCCCTCCTATAGAGAGATCCACAAATTTAGGCTCATTCAAACCTTCCTTACTTGGATTATTGCATGTACCATTGTTGCAACCCAAACTAGGTAGGGTTTCAATCCTAGGCCCATCACCTAGATGCATCCTAGAGTGGTACACATTGTTAGATGTATCATTATGACCTCTGGTCTCATCCACTTGGGAATTGTGTTAAGATGTGTGTGACTAGCAGTCTAACAGTATGTCCAACTGTACACAGCAAGTATGGGACATTTAATAAGCCTATGGTCCTTGACTTAACCACAGTTAGTACATTGGCTAGATAACCTAGTTGTAACTATTCTGCTCTACTAGTTATTAGTGGAAAATAATGAAAGAATGGGATGAGTTAACTGCTCACTCTCTGTTGTTCCAATCCTACTCTATCATCTAACATGGTATTAGAACCATGAACCATGGAATTCTTGAGAGCTTGTAGCCTGGCATTGGCATTGTAAAAGCTGGAACCTAAAGGAAAAGTTTGAAGCTGCAGGGAAAAGAAGCCATAGCCAACATTGGAGAAGTATACATCAGATTTGGATCTCCTACACTTGTTAGAGCTTGTTGATGTATGCATGGGGGATCATTGGCAAGTGATAGAGCCAATCATTGAGCTCATTTGAGGTTAGTATGAGTAGCAATATGCATATGTGATGCAGCAAATTTACGTCTTAAAAAACATGAGCAAATCTAGACACTATTAATCATCTACTTGCTTGAGCAATCATATGGGGCATTTGAGGCATACATCAGAGCCTCCAGTGAAGAAGCATTAGCTTGCAGGTGACTGAACAATAGCAAGGCAGAAGACGTGGCATGTAGATGTTGTGCCTCTGCTACTGTTCCTACAGCTATGCTTGGACAGATCTAAAGGCAGCCTTGATGTATAATGTATATGCATCCAATGTGACATATTACTTGCTAAATGGTTGAGCATTGGCATGAGCTCATGGAGAATTATGTATGCTATAGAAAATTGATGTAAAGTAGTCTCAAGGTGACCAGCAAACTTGTGTAATGCAGGCTAAATACACTTGTTGTGTATGATAACTCATAGGCAACACTGAAGTCTCAACAAACAGTGATCATTGAAGAGCTTATACTTGTTTGGTGGATGCTTTGACAAAGCATATGTGTTATCTCTTACGTTTTTTAACTTGGATTGGGAGTGTCAAATGCTCACTATTTGAAGATAATGACAAGTTGAAATCTGTCTTGGAATTTTCAGCACTAATACAGGGCATCGTTTGATCCACAAATGCTTTGGAATGATGGATATGACTATTAAGAATGCTTGATAAATGTCTATGTAATACCGATGTACACCCGAGCATGATTAAAAGGGATTAAAAATTCAGTTTTGGAATGCATTTACAAATCTAGAAATTGTTGAGAATCAGCAATCACACTCAAACAGCCTCTTTGTATGGAGTCTCAGGGTCAAGGACATGCATGCTAACTTATCCCATATGCACAATGGTGCCTACTGCAGTTTCCTACTTTCCTATAAAGCATTGTACTTGCTTCCTTTCTTAAAGCAATGATAGTACTCTTTTCATTTCAGTAAAGTGTCAATGTCATTGTCCACATACACAAGATTGTGTTTATGAGTCCAAGTCTCAATCTTGGAACCTAATTCACTTGTGTAACAAACAGTGTCCTTTCCATCATGAGTCTACACTTATTTCTTCATCCTCCATAGCTTCCGGTTTTGCCATGCTCTAGATTCTGCATTTCTCACATGGTATCAGAGCCCAGTTGGGCATGGCACTGCTTGTCTAGCCTCTCTTGATTCCTTTCAACCTCAGTCTGGCTCAATGTCAGCTCATGACTTCATCTCCCAACTCTACTCTCACTGAAGCTTCCATGGCAGCCATAGCCAGCAGCACCCTGTCAGATTGAACTGCTTATATCTCACTCCACAGGTCAAATCTCTTGGAGCTTCCTTCTGGAAAATATTCCCCAACTCATAAAGCTTCCCTGTATCACATCAATCCAGGACATTGGACCATCTGGAGCTCAGCATTGTGAAAATCCCCAATCTCTACTCTGTGTCTGCCATAGCCAGACAGGACCTACCTTGCTTGAAGCTTCCATAACTCTTCAACCAGGCCATTTCAGCCCACGATTTCTTCTGGAGAGTTGTTCCTCTGCTCAAGGCGCTTCATCGTGGCACGATAATCGTTGACATTGCTGCTCCCTGGCTTCAGCATTGCACAAATTGCGGATTCCTGTCAGAAATGCGCCTGCTGATGTTCGACGTGTCTGCGTGCTGCATACTGACCACGATTTTGATCATCATGATAGGGCTTTTGTAGCCCATGAAATCAGCTTCCTAGGCATATAAAAAATTTTGAAAATGATCCACTGTAGCTCCTGCAATCAGAAAAAAACCAGGCCCCTGTCTCAGAAACCCTAATTCCACCATAGCCAAAAGCTTCAAAATCTTGACATTTTTCACTGTTTCTCTCACTGAAGTTATCAACAGTGATTTTAATCACTGAGCAATACTCTCTGAAGTTCGTTAAAGTACTGTCACTCAGATCTGAAGGCATCAGCATCAAATCAAGAAGGGGAAGATTACTTGGAGTTACTTGGAGTAAAAAGACTTTTGCAGATTTGGTATTCATTGACACTCAGTTAGTGCTTTTTAGCACTTGTGTCTCTCAATCAATTCTTCTGTTGCTCAAATCTAATAAAGTCTGAAGCTGATTTGCTACTGTTCCCGTAAATCTAACATGGGCAAAGACTCTCCAAATGCTCAATTCAAAGGAGTCGGATTCCACACTTGGCAAACCCGCATCAAGCTCATCCTGATGAAGAAGGGTCTCTGGGCCATCACAAATGGCAAAGAGAAGAAACCTCGGGACGCGGACCTTGCAACTACTTGGCAAAAGAATGATGACAGAGCTCAGGCCATTATCAAACTGGAGCTAGATGACAGTTATATCCATCATGTGGATAACTGTGAGACCTCACAGGATACATGGAAAAGACTTGACACCCTGTTCAGTGCACAATCTAAATCATCAAAGTATGGTCTCCTAATTGAGTTCTTCAGGCTTGAAATGAAGTCCAACACATCACTTGCCACACATCTTAATTACTTGGAAGGACTCCTAACCCAACTTGCAGGAATCAACATTAAAATGGATGAAGATGTTTGCATCGATGTTCTACTTAAGAGCTTGCCTCCTGAATATAATAATGTATCAACAACTTTAATCAACATGCCAAATCCTGAACTTGTTGATATTCAGGCATCACTGTTAGAAGAAGAAAAGAAGCTAAAAACTAAAGAAGAACCAAGTACCTCTAGAGATGAGCATGCATTATATGTTGGCAACAGGTACAAAGGCAAGAAAGATCAGCTCTTCTGTGACTTCTGCAAAAGGACCGGACACACCGAGAAGTTCTGCCACGCAAGAAAGAGATCCCAAAAGGCCTATCTAGTCGCAGTCAAAGAAGAAGAAGAAAATGAAGCAAAGGAAGAAGATGAAGATGAAGACCACCAGGATCGGAAGGACAAGACTCATCAGTCCTTGTACTCTCATAATTCTGATAGAGTGTTTTAATAGCCTTGTATTTTCCTTGCCCTAATGCTTCCTGCCATAAGCTTTGTAAACTCCTTATGTAACTTGGCATTACAGTCCCTGTACACTTTGTGAGGCCCCTGTTACAGCCTCTGGATGTCCACCATGTTTATGGTACCCACACTTAGCTTTTTCTGCGACAGCCTCTGGTGTTTTGCCATGTCTGTGGTATGCCCACACTTTGCAGATGGTTCTCATTACAGCCTCTACACACTCTGTGCCTTTCCTAGTTGTGATTGAGGAGGGGTGTTGAGAATCAGCAATCACACTCAAACAGCCTCTTTGTATGGAGTCTCAGGGTCAAGGACATGCATGCTAACTTATCCCATATGCACAGTGGTGCCTACTGCAGTTTCCTACTTTCCTATAAAGCATTGTACTTGCTTCCTTTCTTAAAGCAATGATAGTACTCTTTTCATTTCAGTAAAGTGTCAATGTCATTGTCCACATACACAAGATTGTGTTTATGAGTCCAAGTCTCAATCTTGGAACCTAATTCACTTGTGTAACAAACAGTGTCCTTTCCATCATGAGTCTACACTTATTTCTTCATCCTCCATAGCTTCCGGTTTTGCCATGCTCTAGATCCCGCATTTCTCACAGAAATTATAGACTAAAGTCTGTAATTTGAATGTATGAAAGGAATCACTTGAAGGTTGACTGACATCCATTTGGTACATGTAAGGCTTGAGTAATGTTGCCATTGAAGCTGTAGATATTTTTGTGGGATATTGTGAGTATTAAATGCCCAAATTTGGATAGGGTTACTACTAGTTATAGCAGGATATTAACTATCTTATTAACTAGAAGAATATTTACTTCCATACATGATGTACATGCACTACAATGTGTTCAGATGGACGTGTATGGATACCTGCATGTAGTGGCAATTATCTGAGATGTTGTGGGCTATGTTGAGGCATAAATACCATTGTTTTGGTGGCTGAGAAAAGGCTACCAATTTACGCACAAGTTGATGTTCACAGGTTGATTGTATGTTCACTGCCAGTTAGTGTGTTTACATATAGAGTATGTAGTAAATGCAGTCCATACAAATAGGTTGTTATACTTAGATGTATTGCCACTTGACTTGGGATATGGTTTATATGTTTATGGATTGAAATAATGTAATTTGGATAGTGGGTTGTTGCTAAAAACTATCATTGAATTGGAAGGCTGAAACTAATCAATTAAGAAACCTTGCTTTGCAAGAAGTCAAGCAGTGTTTACAACATGGCAAATGCAGACATAACAGATAACATAACCCAGATAGTGGGTGAGAAACTTGACAGAAACAACTATGCCATCTAGAAGTTCCACATGGAGAACTTCCTGATAGGAAAAGGATATTGGGATTTGGTAACAGGAGCAGAGGCTGAACCCAACTTGCCTACTAATAGGAATCCCACTCCATATCAGCTGTGAGCTCATAGAGCTTGGATGGAAAGAGCATGCATGGTTCTACATTGGCTATCATTATGTATTTTGGATGCTATGGTAATGCAGATTATGAACTACAGCTCTCCAAAGAATGCATGGAATACCTTGATCAGATACTATGGCACTACCACCACAAGTGCCAAGAAGATACAACTAAAGCAAAAATTCAATAATATGGAGAGAAAGGGTAGGTCTATTCGGGACTATGTCACTAAAATCAAGACCATTGTGGACCAATTAGCATCCATTGGCACATAGGTGGAGGATGAAGACATGGTTGTAGTTGCATTAAATGGCTTGGAAGCTAAATATAAATCTTTTGATACTTCCATATCTATGCAGGCTGAAATGCCATATTTTAATGAGCTTGTGGCATTGCTCATTCATGAGGAAGTTACACTGGGATTGGCCTAATGGTTCTAGCAGCTCTAAGAGCAAGGATGTTGTTTTTTACTCGAATCAACACGGCCATGGAAGCCGTGGTAGGGGAGTGGCAATTTTAGAGCCAGGGGGGATCTAGCCCTAAGGGCAAAGGCTCTTGGCAACCACATCATGTCTTTGACAATCCTAACAAGGATAAGGATTGTCATTGTTGTGGCAAGTACAGAAACATTGCCAAGGATTGTTGGAAGAAGTAGGGCAATCAAAGGGGCAAGTAGCATGGACATTATGCATCATCCATCCATACAGAGGATGATTCCGTAGATCGGTTGTTTGCCATGACTTACGTGCAAAATAGGGCTACTAAGAAGTCGAATGCAGATGATGTTTGGTATATTGATTTGGTAGCATCGAATCATATGACACCTCATGGTGACTGGTTCATAGATATGGTGCCTGACAAGAATGGTTATGTATGTACATGCGATGATACACAACATAGCATTGAAAACAAATGCATAGTACATCTAGTGATTCATGATGGTAAGAAGAAGAACCTACATGATGTCTTGCATGTCCCATCCATTGCGAAGATTTTGCTATCTTATGTGGGTCAGATGACTGAGCAGAATTTGCATGTTCATTTTAATAAGCACGGTTGCTTCATTGAAGAGTTTGGTAATGGCTACAAATTGATTGCTCATGGTCATAGACATGGCAGGATGTTCATATTAGATGCCACTTTACCACAAGCTGTGACACCCTTTCAGAAGTTGTATGGCTACAAACCTGATGTCAGTCACATGAAAGTATTTGGTTGTATTGCTTATGTGCATATTCTTGATGAAAAGAGAAGGAAGTTGGATCTGAAAGCACATAAGTGTGTCTTTATTGGTTATGTGCAAGAAAAGAAGGCATATAAATGTTTTGATCCCCCTACTTGAGAGACACCCAGTGTTGTGCAGGCTACGAAGTTCTTCACTCCTTCTTATCAGTGACAAATGTCAATGACTTATTACGATTCTCTTCTCATCATGGTCGTAAACCCAGTGTAACCTTCCCCTTCATGCTTGTGTCACCTTCTCCTTCTTCAAGTGATTGTGAAGCTCCAGGATAAATGAGCATAAGCCATTGGTTTTGGACGAGCCTGAGTGGATTCTTCAAGATTATCATGTGGAGATAACTAAATAGCCAAGAGTTCAAGATGAAACCCCCTTGGTGGGAAACACTGCAATGCTTGATGACTAGTTCTTTTTTTTTCCATCCACACTGAAGAAGCCCCAAGTTCCTGTTTTCCCCCCTCTGCTGATCAGTTCCATTCTGACTTTTCTACATCGTCTCCTCCAAATCATCACAGATCATAGCTTTTACATAGCTATCATTAGCTTTTCTTTTCCCATAATCTTCAAAGCTTAAAGGCTTTAATGATGGCGGCCCAAAAAATGATCCGACAGGAGCCATTTTATGCGCAAAGAGTGACCTTGTTTTTCTTCCTTTCAATCCAAAAGCTTTTTCAAAGCTTTTCCAATCATTGATAAGCTAAATCATTAGCTTATGATTTGTTTTTTTACTTACACTTTCAAGAAGGGAACCAGTTTTATTTAATCACCATTCACACCCTTTTTCATGGAAAGCTTCAAGTTTGATCGAATGTAATCTTATGCACCTTTGTCCTTGGGTTTTTGATAGACTCATTCGAAGATAATGCTTCAGTTTAAGCAACTACTCTTCATGTCTTGCCCTCTTGACTTTGGATTAGACAGAGTTCATATGGTTGTAAGAATCTCGTACAAATCTGGTATTCCTGCTTGACTTGACATTGAACTGCATACATTAAAAACCTTTGTCATCATTTTAGAAGTCTTTGGATGCATAAACAACATAGACACACAAGCAAGCATTTGTAAAAGCTACCACACACACAGACATATACGTGGGTTATTTGTGTCTGAGTACTACTCACTGAATACAAAAAATTTAGGATGTAACCAAGCAATCAAATTTTCAAACTAACAATTCAAACTGAATGGCAAACGAAAAGAGACACACAATGGAAAACAAATTCCTAATGACGTTGACTAATGAGTTCAAATTCCCAGTGAAAAACTCTGCCCTCAAGTTTGTAGTGGTGGACGCACAAGGTCACGACAATGTGGCATTAGAAAAACAAATCTTGGATTGCATAGCACTTGGTTTCATAAATGGTGATCCAAGTTGAGAGTGTGAGAAATCCCAAGCTGTAGGTTTAGTACATTTATTTCTTTGGGGACTAATTCTGTGAGGATTATACTTCATCTCCCGAAACAATTTTTATAAAGAGAGGACTATGTGTTATATGTGTTGTATGTTTAAATGGTGCATCTTGGGGCCAATCCTTGAGGTGTAGGAGAGCCATAGTGGGGCCGGGACAATCAACTAAGGGGTATTCCCTATATATGTGCTACAATTACGTACCATTATGTTTGGGTACTCCCTATGAGGAGTTGGGAAGGGATCTGTTGGACTATAATAGTACGAATGTATGTTTAAGTTAGATTAGTGTGTGCAGCCTTAGCCTCTAGATACTCTTGGGTTGCAAGGTCATGGGGTGTTTTGGTTGAGCATAATGGCCCTCCGGCTAGAGTCTTAGAGCCAGTGTGAGGCCCATTTTTTGTCCCAACAACCTGTATATATATGTGGAATGCTCTTGGA
The DNA here is from genome assembly GCF_053477565.2 of Lygodium microphyllum. NCBI lineage: Eukaryota > Viridiplantae > Streptophyta > Polypodiopsida > Schizaeales > Lygodiaceae > Lygodium > Lygodium microphyllum. The sequence goes on along the minus strand of NC_141155.1, from coordinate 18,158,087 downwards.
ATGCAGTAAATCCTCATAACCTACTAACTGCTCTATATACACCTCTTCTTTCAATTCACCATGCAAGGTACTCTTGAAATCCAGTTGATGCAAATGCCAACCTTTGGTTGCTACCAAAGCAAGCCAACCTAGCCTTATACCTACTAATAGAATCATCTATATTATACTTAATTTTGTAAATCCACTTACAAACAATAGCTTTCTTGGCCTTAGGAAATGATACTAGATCCCAAGTCTTATTGCCTACTAATACAGTCATCTCCTCATCCATGGCTACATCCCAATGAGCCTGACCACCAATAGCATCCTAAAATAAATGGGATCAACATCCTCAACCATCTTTACCATATAAGCCTAATGGTTAGCTACAAAACCTTCGAAACCAAATCTTTTAATAGGTTATTTGACCCTGCTAGACTTTCATATCACTGGATCACTCAACTGGATCACTCAATCGAGTCTTTATGTTACCATGTGCTCTCTGTATACCTGGTAAACTAACTAAAGGAATACCAAGCTCATCATCCAAACTCTCTGAACCAGTGGAGACTCCATCAAATCCCAACTAACCAGTTGATGTATCATTATAATCCAACACTTTCTTCTTCCCCTTGTCTTTACCTACAACACTTGTAGATGCACTTGAAGATGTGGGGCTACTTCTTACTCTCCCAGACCAAGGGCTAACTGTAGATTTAGTACCAGAGATGATGTTTTTGGTCCACTAAGGCTCCGTAATTCTTACTTTTCTTTTTTCACATAACTATCATGATCATCATCATCATCCAATGTATCACCACTAGATGCATACCAATGTCTCATCTCATCAAAAATGACATCCCTGCTTATGCTAAACTCACCTATGATAGGGTTATCAATGATACCCTTTCTACTCTAAAGAATATCTAATAAAAATATCTTTTAAGACCTTGGATCAAGCTTCTTTCATAGCTCATCTAACACATGAATATATGCAGTACAACCAAACACTTTCAAGTGTGACACATTGGGCTTCTTGTCTATAAAGCATTCTTCAGGGTTCATTTCATAAACGGTAGCTACTATGGAAATCTTGTTCATAATATAGACAGTAGTATGAATAGCTTCAAACCAAAAATATTTTGGCATATTCTTTTCATCCATCAATGCCCATGCAACTTCTACAATATTCCTATTTTTTCTTTCTACAATCCCATTTTGTTGTGGGGTATACTATAAGTAAACTATCTCTTTGTCCTGTAAGACCTCAAGAAGTCATTGAACTCATTTAAAAAAACAATTTCCCCCTCCATCTAACCTCAAGGACTTAACCTTCAAACCTATTTATGTTTCAGCAATAGCCTTGAAAGTTTTTGAAGTGCTCAAATGCATCACTCTTTTCCTTCATAAAATATACCCACAACTTCCTTAAACAATCATCAATAAACATGACAAAGTATTTGATGCAACTAAGAGATGTGTTCTGTGTAGGCCCCCAAATATCTATATGCACAACGTTGAGTATATTTCTACTCACATCTCTATCATCAAAAAAGGTTATCTTGCATGCTTACCAAACCAATATGCTTCACACATTGTCAAATTTTTCAAGTCTAAAAGCAAGCAACCCTGTAACTAATCCTTTGGACTACAGTAATTTCAACCTTTGCACATTTGCATATCCAATACATTTATGCCATATTTCAATATATGTGACCACTCCTTTCCCTTTAGCATACATAGCAGTATTCATAACAAGAATTCCAGCATCTAAAGTGAACACACAGCCAACTCTACTTCCTTTTGTGACCAACCTACACTTATCATTAAAGTCTTCTACAAAAAATAACATTTTGCATTAAATCAAACATGTAACCCTTGCTCTATCATTTAGCCAATAGATACTAAATTCTGTATGATTGATGGCACATGTAATACATCTAGCAAACTCTTTGTCTAGCTATCATGCAAGGACAAGGAAACCTTTTCAACGTGTAAAATTAAGTGGTATGAAATATGACCAATCTACACATAACCTAGATTTTGTAAATCTTTCATCTCTCCAAACCATTCAACATGACTACTGATTAGATGCACCTAAATTGACATAGCATACATTATCATGTATCCCCTTTCATATAATAACATTCATCATATGTTACACAACAAATAGATCCTCATTTTTATCTTCATTCTATCCTGAAGGTGATGCATAGCTTCCTTGTTGCAATTTTTCACTATGCATATCATCCTTCTTAGCATAAGAATGGGCTTCAATATGACATGTTCTACCACAATAATAGCAAATAATAGCAAAATTTCTAAAATCTATATTATGCCATCCATTTTTTCCTCTAGAGCTCCCCCTATCTCTAAAGTTTCCATGGCCTCCAAAAACTTGCATTTCATTGAATTGTTGATTTAATTTGTTTTCTTGGTTATCACTAGCACATCCCATACCACGGCCTTTTGAAGAGGATCTGCCATGTTCCCTTCTTGGACTTGAGTAAAATACTTGGATCTATTCTCCACTTTTTTTAGATGATTCACCTTGCATGTTAATCTCTTTAGTGATCATGAGAGAGACCAACTCATCAAAATCTGAAAATGGCTTCTGTTACATATACAAAAGTAACAAAATATTTCCAAGCCTTTTCATTATTAAGATCAAGCAAAATAGATGATATCAAATTATCATTATCATGCATTGCATAGGCATCTCCAATGCTTCTCACTTTCAACATATACTCATTTATAAACATCTTCCTCCCTTTCTTCAAAGTATTCAACTCTTGCTTGAGTTGAATTTTTTGTGTCTTTATATTTATTGAAAACATGTTCTTAAAAATTGACCAAGCTATATGTGAAGTTTCTGTATTTTTTATTTGTCCTAGCATAGTATTATCAATGACTACATATAACTAATACATCACATTTTTATCTTTTGCATTTCATTCTTTCCATATCTTTAATTCATATGTAGTTTGTAGGGTCACTCAACTTTGGCTCCTTTTCTTCACCTGAAACAAACTCAAAGAGGCCTTTTCCAATAAGAAAGTTTGTCACATAAAACTTCCATGATGGGTAGTTGTTCTTGTCCATCTTCTCAATGATGGAGTTTCCATTGTTCTCTGTTAGTATCACAAAATTGATACAAAACAACAAGCAAGACTTTCACAATCTTTCACAACAAGTACGTAGCAATACACCAAGTAGTCTTTTACAATGCTGCTCAACAATACATGTAATATGCAACCTATTAGTAGCAAATAAAAATTGTGTTTTATTCTTGAAAAAAACCCCAAAACTTATAGACTCGAAATATGTAACTTGTGCACCTACTTTCGATTGACACATCCAAAATTGCAATATGCCCGGAAACTATTGTTTGCAACCTTGCGAGTCTAAAATGAGGCCCAAAACAACCTCAGATGGGCAAACAAGAGGTGAAAAATCCCTGAAGAATATAACTACAATAGATATAGTACTCTGCTCACACACGAAATCTTATAGCAATTTGAGATTTTTGTTTTGCCATGCTTCTAGTGCCTCCACAAGCACTATCCAAGAGAAAGAGTAGAAGAACGGGAGAGCTTCTTACCTATTACTTGCTTGCTCAAATCCAAGAGAAAGAATAAAAGAACGGGAGAGCTTCTTACCTATTACTTGCTTGCTCAAATCTTTGAAATATAATTTCCTCTTAACCATGAGTATGTTTTCAAGATTGTAGTGGCACTTTGGTACCATCACATTCTTAAGTTCTCTTCTTAGTAGGCTATTTGGTTTCTCTTCTCAATAGCTACAAAAGATCCTTAGTAGTTTATGGCTAGAAATTTATCCCCTGCAATAGTTAAAGTAGTTTGTAAGGATGTACTGTATAGACTTTACTGGGATGATTCCTAATTAATTTCAAGAAAGGACTTAAAAACAAACTTTTTATGGGCTATGGAAGAAGGGAGGATCATAAGAGCTTATGATAATAAGGATTTTTAGATAGCTTATATAAGATTTCAAGAAAGCTTAGCATGAACTAATCAATCCTAGGAATGATAGGCCATAAGGATTCTAAGAGGACATGAAAATTAAGCTTCTCTCTCTCTCTCTCTCTCTCTCTCTCTCTCTCTCTCTCTCTCTCTCTCTCTCTCTCTCTCTCTCTCTCTCTCTCTCTCTCTCTCTCTCTCTCTCTCTCTCTCTCTCTCTCTCACATAAACTAAGTGCCACAACATCAAGATGAAGAAAATGCTTCTAAGATTGCAAGGGGTCGTTTAATATAGTTGTTTGAGAACATGGATCCATATTCCACAAACCAAGGTTAGTTTTGCCAAAAATCTCTTTTAGCCTTACTTCTTGCCACTCGATGTGAGAGTCCAAATCATAGTGATTTGTTCTTATATAATTTACTTAATACTAACCCTTGTTAATCTAGTTCCAAGGCCATGGTTCTCTTGCACGTATTTTTTCCCAATTTGAAAAATCTTAGAATGGTCTCTTAGGGTCAAATTATGATACTATAAAATCCTAGAGTGCTTAGAAATTTGAGGTACTTGGATTTCTCTAATTATAAGATTATCTAATAATGAGTTTTAGGGTGCTTAGTTTTCGTTATGGAAACCTTTGAATTATCTTACTTGATCTAACTCCATTTTCTTTTAAACATATCACTGTTATAATTGCAACTAGAAAACTTCCAACATAGGCTAACATAGATAATCTCTTTTTATTGGCTTTCATTTAAAGACTCTTTAAAATATGCAACTTCTATACTAAGTAATTGAAAATTGGCATATTACATCAAAACCACCCATGAGTTTATTTTGGCCGAAAAAGTCATTTTCAACGATGCCAAAATTAAATGTTATCTATAAGGAGGTGAAAAAATGGACTTAGATGATGTCTTTATCACAATGGATGATGTGCTACTATTAAACCAAAAACTTGTGTCATCTACTTCAATTGTTGGTCTAGTAGGTTGCCATTGGAAACCATGTTATTCATGGGGTCTTGGATTTTCCATATGTTCAAGTAGCATAATATAATTCAGCATAGCAACTTTTTTGTCTTTAGAAATAGAAGTTAGAAATTGACATCTCCCATGAAATTTAGGAATTTGAATTGGAAGACTTTATTAGGCTAGTTCACTAAGTAGCAATAAGATCATTTTGAATAAATCTTTATCAAATACATTGTTTATGGTTATCTTATGCATAATGACATTTGACTTAAGTATTAGCTCATCTTAATGGCTACTTGACTTCATAGCACACATTTTCATAAAGTGAAGGCCTATGCTAAAATTGTTATGGAAATTAAGTATTCATCGTGCATGGGAATACTTGAGTTCATAAAACTTTACTAAAATAGGAAACAATGAGAAACAAGAGCCCAACATTATTTGTACCTACCACATGTTGATGTGATGGAAAAAAAAGCTATGATTATTTCAAAATGTAAAGTGCAAGTTCATTCAAAGAAGTATTAGAAAAATAAGGTCAATTTTTTAAAAAATAATAATTTAAAAGAAGTGAATAATAAGATAAAACAAGGCCACTACATGTAAAAAAAAAATCATTGTGGTAGTCCTATGAAATGGTTAGTAGATGATAAAAGTTTCAAAGAAAATATATTGAGAAAACCCACAAAAGGAAGATCCAAAGGCATATTCAATAAATACCTCACCATTCACTATTCATGGTGAGGTCAATGATTGAAGTGTAGAACATAATGATAATGGAGCCATACATATGGAAAGAAAGCATATATATCACCATTAAGCACTTCAACCTCACACATGAACTACCAAATACACATATGTATTGTGATGATAAGGAAGGGTTAACTTTTTATATAAGAAAGTGCCATAAGAGTTAGTTTCCACTCCTCAAATGTTCCACTCCTCACATGTTAACACATTCACATCACATCATCTCTATCCCCAGACTATAAATGTGCACCATAAAATTTCAAGTTGTAGGCATAAGAAATTAATAGGCTAAAGTATGTTCCATGGTTCTACTTTCTCTTCTAGCATCTTAGTTTCAAAAAGAGTTATTGCAACAAAACTCAATCCTATGTGTCAAGATAATTTTGAAATGGGTCACACTCTTTCTGATAGAAAATGTTTATAATAAAAAATATCAGCTGCCTTATAGCTATGCAAATCATATTTCCATACAAAAAATCTAAGTTCATGATACACATCCATGATAGTGATAGTGATAGATTTAATACACATCCATGATAGTGATAGTGATAGATTTAATACACATCCATTCTTGAAAATTGTACACATTGGCTTATAAGCTACCAAACCTCATTTGCACCATGGAAATTTCAATTAATTAAAGCCTTTTATGGACCATCCAAATCTCATTCTAGAGACATGCTAGGCTTTAAAAAATTAAAAAATCTAAAATTTTACCACTCTTAATTTTGATATTGGAAACTAATTAAACTAGAAATCAAAGTGCACATGAGAATATCATCAAAAGCACAAAAGAGCTATAAAGAAAGGGTATTAATAAAGGGATAGTTGTCATTATAATTATTTTAATTTATTGACAAGCAAGAGTAGTTTTGTTTTTCTTCTTTTTTTGAATTTTTCCAAAACATAATATTTTTTGTCCTAATCTAGAAATTCTCAAAAATCCATACCTATTCTACAATAGAAAACAAATACAAGTGCACACCATGGATTGGTTCCTTTCCAACCCGTCCTTCCTAACTATGACACGCGAGGTTTCTGCATTGAACCCATCATGGTGGTGAGAAAGTCCATCTAGCTCAGATCCGACACATTTTTCTCACGGTCTATAGTCAAAAAATCGTTAAGAGGATTCCATTAGGTCCTCAAAAAGAAGCCAAAATATAGGACCACTTCGACTACATGCTGGATCTAGATTGAATGATGCATATCAATCATGTGCTCCCTCAAGTCAAGCTCACTCATGGTCTCTCACCCCACAAGATTTCCTACCATCTCATTTCACTCTCTTGACTTGCTATGAATATAGATTCACAGCCCATCAAGCAAGAAGATAACTTGAGAATATTAGTTGGTGTAAGAGAACTCACCTTGTGTAGTCTAGAAATCCATGCAAGCTCCCAAGCTCTAACGACTCCACCGATGCACACTATGACAAGCTCCACACTTCTCACCCTTCATCCTTTGCATGCAAGGATATGGCCTCTATTGATTGTTCCTCCAAGATCCTATGAGTTCACCTCCTCTCTCACTCCCTCTCCCTCTCCCAAACCCCCTCTAGCTCTCTGTCTCAACAACACTATCTCTACCTTTCTACCCCACAAATTGGGAAGATCCCAAGGAGGTGAGGGAAAATGATGGAGTAATGCAGCAAAGATTGAGAGCAAGTTCACAAGCTCTCCTATCTCTCAAAAATTTTGCAAGCATGAGATGGCTACATAGAGATGTAAGTAAAGATAGTGGAGAAGAAAGAGATAAGTCTACATTGCATTAGTTGTAGGAATGATTTACAATAAGGTTTCCCACCAAATGCATGTGACCTTTGAATTTAAACTTGGGTTGGACCTCTTATCTCAGGATGTCCACCACCCATAATCTCTTGATGTCTGCTCTTCAAGTCCAATGCCTTGTCTAATTGTCTAGACTCACTCACTCACATGCCATTAAATGCGCATTGATTAAAATTTGCAAACACGAGAGAGAACCAACACTCAAAAATGATTTTACAAAATGTGTTTGGTCCTCTTTCTTCATTCCTATTTTTTCTAGAGGGCCTAATGATTTTATATTATTTTTATCTTTTTTTCAGCTTGATGAGTGCTCTTCTTCCAAGCTTTGAATTTTCACCAACTAGATGCAGTCATTATTCCTTCAAGCCTCACTCTTGAATGCTCCTCGACTTTTGCACCTCTCACTTTTTTAATCTTTGGCTTCTCTTAGTATACTCTAGTAGCTTGTTGGTTAACACATTTTGTAATAAGCATAGTTGAGCTATTTGCAATTTCTTCCTCTGCCACTCCACCCCTGCATGCTAGGAAGCATTGCTAAACTTATGGGGAGAGGATGGAGTCAACCATTTGTTCAAAGTCAATTTCTTTCAAAATTTGTAATTTTTGCAAGGAATAAAGTAGAAATTAATTTTTGAATAAAAGAAATGTGTGAGCTTATGTAAGTCAAAATTTCTTTCCTATCACAAATTCTCCTTTTTATAGACACATAAAAAAATGGCAAGATACGATGAGAAATTGTCCATGAGAGGGATAGGAAGCCATAGATTCCTTTTACAAATGCAGGGTAAGAAAAATATAACATGAATTTGGATATCTTAAGAAATGGAGGTCTAAGGTATAGACAAATCTAGAACCTCAAACAAGTTGTTGAAGAAGAGCCAAAAGTCAAAGAACAGGTGAAAATATGCTCCTTGGTTAAGTATGTGGAGAAGTTTGGAGGTAGAGTTAACCATCCAAGATATACTGAGTTCTTAACAAATGATGATGTAGACAAAAGAGCAAGGACTATCACATTGAAAATAGTAGAGGGACCACAAAAGGTGGAGATTCCTCTATCAACAAAATTGGTGCATTGAGCTTTCGTCCTGCCAACACCCCTTCTTGGGGCAAAAAGATAATGAAATTTTGCAAAAAATTTTATTATTAACCCTCTCCCCTTCAGCCGTTGCATGGCAGGGGAGAGGGAGTGTGAGAGGAGCTTGAGTCAAGTGGAGGAGGAGCATGGGGAGGGGAACATGCCGCTAGCCACGTGTGTGGCTATCCCCCCCCCCTTCTACCTATATGAACCCCCCCTCTCAAGCTTGAGAGGAGGAGGAGGGAGATTGGACTGCATCGTGCTGCCCACTAGAGAGCTGCCGCCGCCATATTGCCGCCGCAGGCTGCTGCCGCCAGGCCGCTGCTGTCGTGCCCCTGCCATCATCGTCATCATCTTCATCCTCATCGTCATCTTCATCCTCCCAATCATTCATCCACGTCATTTTTCCTGGACAGAAGCTTGGAAGCTTCTATTAAAGCCTCCATAAGCCCTATTCTCCTGTTGCCTTCCCCGGTTCTTCTTAAAACCGTATCTGCAAGGGCCGTGTCCTGTGCGGAAGATAGGATCTCAGACAAAGAGGATCCGATACGCAAAAGTGACCCAAGGGAGAGTTGCTGAAATGAAATCACTGCATAAATGGCTCCGAAGCAAAAGTCGTGAGGCACACACGCGAGGGCTTCCACCCCGAGTATGCGAGTGGATAACACCCCGAATCTTAATGCCTAGGTTCCGATAAATTTCCTGCATGAAAGGATGCATTTAAGCATGTCTTTAATTCTCGTAGGAAAAGTTTGAATACATTGGAAAATTCATATACTCGAATCGAATTACTAAGTTAAATTGCATGACGAGTACTTGCATGGTCAAGGTAGTTGCATTCTTGAACGCATATTGCATAAGTTATATGACGAAATGGTGCGAAGGCGTCCTTGTGGCATTTCGCAAAGGATAGGACATATAACTCACAACACATTTATGTAATTAAATTCTTGGTTGTGTCTCGCGATTAAGGTAATCATAGACATCAAATGATGTCCGAATAGTTGTAATGCATGGAAAGGATTTATGTACCTTGCATATTGCATGCGATGATAATTACATCCTAGGTTGGGTTAAGTGCTAAAGGATGGATTAAATCAACAATGTTCTCATGGCATTCGCTCATGCATGGAGTTCTTTTATCGAAGTTTGTATTTAGGAAAGGATGCATCTTCATATTAAAGCTTGAATTCAATACATTAAACGTAGGGTTTATAAGCATAGTTCTGAATGTAAATCAACATCACATAAGGAAAGGAAAAGAAAAGATCACTAAAGATCCTTTAGTTGCAAAAAGGTCTATGATCTTGAATTTGCATACTCTCATGGAATGATGCATCCCACTTCTCTTGCAGTTACTTACATCTTGTAGGGGGAAAGTACTTGCTAATTCGAAGAAAGTATTTGCATCTTTAATGTGAATATTATTTTTAATCGTGGGTTGGTTAGAGCAACTAAGTAATCCGCATGAAAATCATAAAGGTACAATTAGATTGCAAATAACAATCACCTCAAAGTGCTAGATAGGGTTAAGTTACGTTAAAATTCTGCCTAGTATCGCACTCATGTTGCCGACCTAATATTTTCGATCTCAAAGGTCCTACCCACATTCACGGAATGTTAGGGTTAACTAAACGCCCATGCAAGAATGATCTAGGGTTCTCACCCTAGTGATCGGATGACCAAATGCTAGACTTCCGCAAGGAAATTAAGAACCCTAGGGCCAAGACGTTACCGGCCTAGTAGGGTTAGGGTTGGGTTGGGTCAAGAGGACTCCCAAACCCTACATCCTGAGACGAAATGTATTTTTGTCTAAGGAATACCGTGTGATGGGAGAAATAATCCCCCATGTTAGGTGCGACACCTATGCAACAAGTTGCAACGTCGCAAGGTTTTGTGTTTAAATCACAAAATAGATTTGCCACTCCTTAGAACAAGGTTGGCGAGTTCTAAGTACAAGTCTAATTTTCCTAGAGGATGAACAGTCATCCTGCTACATCACCCTTCCTCGGGGCTGATTTGCCAAGTTAGGGTAATTATGAATTGCCTAGCAAGCAATTGACCAATCAAGTGAGGGCGACGGGGTTGTCCAGGATTTATTGACCATAATATATGGAATCCTAAAGTATTGACAATTTGGGTTAACGGGTATAAACCCTAACTCAAGGATAAATGGGTAAACAAGCAACTCAGCGTACGAAACCCTTGCGATCTTGCCAAGTCCCGATTGATCCCGGATCGAATGCTGGATGTATTTGGAGAGAAGAATTCACACCTTAGCAGTTGGCCGTATAAACGACCATTGGAGTGCTTGTGTTGTACACTTAGGAGCACTGTTTGTTCTTCTTTGCTCAAGGAACTAATGCTGGAAAATAACTAATGCTTCAAGTTGAAAGCCTGGAGGGAGAGGTAGCATCAGTTACCCCCGACTGGAGTGCTTGTGTTGTACACTTAGGAGCACTGTTTGTTCTTCTTTGCTCAAGGAACTAATGCTGGAAAATAACTAATGCTTCAGGTTGAAAGCTTGGAGGCAGAGGCAGCATCTGTTACCCCTGATTATCTGCCTGACCCTATCCAAGGGGGTTGTTAGCCGCGCCGGGTACGTGGACCGAACCCGCCGTGAGAGATCTCTCCGTGGGTGCTACTTGGAGCAGGAGAACGCTTGGGTGCCGGGGGGGCTCTAGCCGTAAATCCCTTGCCTCCGGGTCCTGCACAAGAGGCCAACGTGTCTCGAGATGGGATCTTGAGGCCCGCATACTAGTCAACGGGCGAAAACTTGGAATAGCGATCCCCCTGAGGATTGCTAGAATTGCCTTCGAATGGATTGTATGATGTATTCCAAAGACTGATAAATAAAGATCAAATGTTGAAAAGGAACTTGCTTGACATTGTTTGTCTATGTCAGTGCCTAAGTTACATGAAGGAACCAGTGATTAATTGGTTAATTAAGGAAGCTATTTTTGCTTGTCAAACTAAATGTGGTAGGTAATTAGATAACTAAAGCAACCTGAGGAAAGTGCAGTGGATGTCACCCTGGGTCCGTCCTACGGAAGGGTGGTCCCGATTGGCCGGGAACTTTTCTCAAAGGAATTGACAGCAAGGTAATCGATGACCTAGAATCTTTAGAGCTAGAGTCCCAATTTGTGATGTTTTAGGGGAACGGAATGGGACTATGCCTTACAGGGAGAGAGGTCGAGCTTTGCATCCCTCTCGTTTCCCATTCTCCTTGAACCAAGTGCAGTATAAATCCGCTTCGGCCTTGACATTTCTGCATAAAGTAGTTCGCCTGGGGCTCGACGCTAGCTACCATTCTAGGAATTTAACCACTAGGAAAACCCTGATTCAAGTCGATCCTAAGTGGGAACGGCCGGAATGCTTCCGCTTCGTGGCAGATTTGGGAGAACCTAGATCGCAAACCCCGTGACATTCCTTGGGAGTGCCAGGCAGTGCTTTCTAGACTCTCTTCCTGATGGGCTGCTAAGACGTGTCCTACAAGTGGATAGGGGGGACACGTTACACTTTGTCTCTCTCTCTCTCCCTCCCCAGCAAATGTATCTCATTTCACAATGGTCTCTCTATTATTGCACATCTTCTTTCCAAAGTAACTTCTCTCGAATGCCAATAAATCTACCATCCACCCAACTCATCACTCTCCTTTGATCTCCTTTGTCTTTTCTCCCACCATGTTGGTCGTCAGCCTATCTTGCTAGTTGTTGAGTGCCTACCATCTCACCATTCTCATAGTGCCATTATCTCAAGAGCATTATATAAGTGTAACGTCCACTATCATGTCTCAAGTCAACTACTTTCATAACTCTATAGGGACTATAGCAGTCTTCCTAACACTCGTAAGCTCAGCATTTTGTGAGAGAAAACAAATGTGGTAGTTTTTCCAAAAATGGGGAGGTGTGCTCTGAGAATACAATTCGAATGTATGATTGATGTGGCTAGACATGTCCTGAGAGCTTTCACATACAAGATTGGGTCTCAATGGATGAGGTGCTCCATAAAGGATATGATCAAATGATGGAGAAGAAAATGCTTCTAGCAAGTGTGGCTATGATGGTGCTAGTGCTAGTGCTATGGGGGAGGAGTGGAAGGGGCTAGGTTGAGTAAACAAAAAACACTTCTCACTCTAAAGGCAGCAATGGTGTACAACTTGGATGCATTAGGAAGGTAGAGAAGAGTTGCCAATGACAATGCTAATACAAATGGCTCATCAAGCCACTATAACTAAAAAGGGGTGACGTGCAATGTATTGAAGGGAGTAAGCCCTGAAGTGGAAGGATATCTATAGGATTTGGTCAATTGAGATCTTGATAATCTCAATGGACTTGTCCTCAATGACCTCTCAAATAAAGTGGTAAGGCACCTCAATGTGCTTTCTCTTCATATGGAAGACAGAATTCTTGGCCAACTAAATAGTGCTCATAGAATCCAAATGCAATGTTGGGACCACATCAGTAATGCCAAGCTCTACTACCAAATGGCCTAACTAGAGAGCCTCCTTGTAGGCCTCAATGGCTACAACATACTCTCTAGTAGATAGAGTTGTACATTTCTGCACCCTGGACATCCAAGAAATAGCACCACCACAGCAAAGTGAAGACATAGCCAGAGGTGGACTTCCTATTGTCTACATGTCTTGCATAATCAAAGTCAATGTATCCCATGACTCATGTATCATGGTCATCATAATAGATGCACACATCTACTATGCCCTTCAAGTACCTCATGATACCCTTGATGGCATCCCAATTCCATCGATAGTAGGCATAGCCATATAGGATGCCACAACTCCAACTATAAATGCTATGTTAGGATGAGTGGCTATCATGATATACATCAAACTGTCCACTATGGATGCATAAGGGATATTGGCCATCTCGGCCTTTTGCTCATCAAACTAATGTGGACAATCATCTTGACTAACCTTCATGTGAGAAGGTAAAGGATAACTAATAGGCTTAACGTCCTGTAGATGAAACTGCTCTCAAGAAACTTCTAGATGTACTTCTTATGTGACAAATAGAGGAGTCCTTAGAGCGATTGCACATAATGTGCATCCTAAGAATATGTGAGGCATGTCCCATGTCTTTCATCTCAAAGCTCTTCTTGAGCTGACCTTTCAAGGCACCTAGCTAAGCAAGATGCATATATCACTAACAACATCATGACAAAGATAGGTTTCAGCCCAAAAGTAATGTCAGATCAGCCTATTAAGCATCAATTGTGTACATAAAGCATGATAGACCAAATGCATGTCACTAAGTTCATGGTCTCATAGTAAGATCCTCAAGCTCAACTATGTAACCAAAATCTCAATGTAATATCCAAATGTCAAGAAAAGTGGCTCCCACTGGAACAAGAATCGAATGCCAAACAAGCAAACAAATCTCAAAACATCATATGTAAGGCATCCATACATCCAAGATCCAAGTAGCATATATCCGAGAGCATCCGACATAAGTATCTTGCAAAGCTCTTACTAGAGCATCAGATAGTCATACATAACAGTCAATGACAATCAATGTCAAGATTCAAAGATCCAATCTCAACTCAAAAGCAATCCAAGATCATAACCAAGTAAGTAACATGAAACATAAGCATCAATACATCAATCCAAGTATTCGGTAAGTACCCTAGAGCAATAGGCATATGCTTTCACTGATAAAATAACATTCAGTACTACTTATTACAATAGTTTAAAAAACTTTGTAAAACTAAGCAAAGGAGTGCTCAAATTAATCACGTATCATTCTAATACATTGGCATAACATCGCCATATGATCCAGTATCAACAAATAGACATCCCATAAAGCATAAGTGACCTCTAGACAATGAATGAAGTGATGTCCTCAACTGTATGACAGCAAACTGTCACAAACTATGAATCAATGGTTGATCCCAAGAGCTCCAACTAATGTCCGATTACAAATACAAGTGCCCAATGACAAATACAACTGATCCTAAGAGCTCCAACTAATATCCAATTACAAATATAAGTGATGAGTGTGTTGCCAATGATCACCAGGGATGCCAAGAGTGCCAAGAGCTTGGGGAATGGGGCAAACTGATCAAGGAGTGGACAATAGCAAACATGCACAAATCATGCTAATGTTTATACTATTGCTTCTATCTTTGTTGCCCACCTTGGGGCTCAAAGAAATGATGATTGGGGCCAAGGGAAGGCTTGAAGCAAGCCTCAATTTTTCTACTATCATCCAGAAGAAGAAGAACACTAAATCATACCTCAAGGTGAAGAATCCATGTCTACCATTGAAACTATGAACTCAAGCTTTTCTCCACAAGCTAAAGCAATGCCGGGTTGGGCTCAAGCTCTCAAGGAAGATGGCTCTAATACCACTTGAAGGGAGTGAGCCCTGATGTGGAACCATGGAGCGAAAGTAAGAGCTATGGTGGAAGGGGCAAGCGAGAGAGAGAGAGAGAGAGAGAGAGAGAGAGAGAGAGAGAGAGAGAGAGAGAGAGAGAGAGAGAGAGAGAGAGAGAGAGAGAGAGAGAGAGAGAAGATGCGGAAACTCCAATAGTCACAATGTGTGACCGGCCTTTCCTTTATTCAAATGTCACTGAAACTATAAAGAATTAAGTGAAGGTAATGGGTGCCTGCCACCTATAGTGTATAGGTGTGCAAGTATGTGAGTTTTGTCTGTGTAACTAATACATGGGCAACTAGACACATGTGCCTTGACCTCCAATATGTATCACATGTGGTGGTAGGCCTAGACATCTTAGGTCTCAATATATCCTCCATCAAGGGGCTACTACTTCTTTTGATGGTGTCCTCAACCAGGGTGTCATCTGCATCGTACATGTATCTAGCCCCAAGACTTTGCCACCCTTAACTAGGACATCACCTACCTATTGAAGCTGTGAGAGTGTGCAACAGAAGAGAAACAGACTGAACATGTGTCAACCTACTCATGTAGGGGCTATAAATGCTAGTCGACCAGCATTTACTATTGGTCACTGAAGGGAAAATACTTAAAAAAATAGGGCTGATAGTGGGAAAATCCTAGATGATAATAAAAGTGTTTCATAGGTATGAGCAGACTGTGAAAAGCAGTAATTGGCCTAGAAATGCACGCAAGACATTGACAAATAAAGAAAATGCACCTAAACTACTAGATCTCCTACATCTCTGTTAAACTTTGGCAAGAGCTCACAACTAGGAGGTGATAAACTAACATAATGAACATAGGTAGGCTAACATTCCCTCTCAAATCTTGGAGTGTCTAAAGACCCAACAACCTCATGTGATGAAGCAGGCAAAGGCTTCTTAAAGAGATTAGCTCCATTGTCCTCCATGGCACTGTAAGCCACTACTAACTTGGAATCCAAGATCTGCTCTCAAACATAGTGGTTGTGAACCTTCGTGTGCTTCATGCAAACATGAAACACGTGGTTCTTTACCAGAGCTAGAGCACTCTAGTTGTCCACACGTAACTCCATAGCTCCAGGCTAAGAAAAATCAATCTCTACCAATATGTAGTAAAGCCAGATTACCTCCATAGATGTAGAACATTAGGCACAATACCCTACCTCTGTAGAAGAAAGGGCCACAATCGGCTACTTCTAACTCCACATCACTTGCCTAGTCAAAATCACTCCAACTAGAGAGAGTAACCCTCTCTTCATGCATGATCCCATAGGATCAAGTCCCCTATAAATAACAAAGAGCGTGCAAGGCCACTCTCCAATGCTCTTGAGTGGGAGTCTTCATGAAAGAATACAGCAATGCTACAACTAAAGAAACATCCGACCGAGTGTGAATAAGACAAATGGGGGAGCCAACAAGATACCTATAATGGGTGGCATCTGTATTAAGGGGAACTTTGGTTGCCAAAAGCTTGGACTCTAGGTCCATGGAGCATGAAATAGGTTGATAATCGGCCATAGCAAACTTCAAGAGAAGCTCAAAAAGGTACCTGCAATGTGAAATAAAAATGCAATGTGCCATCTAACATGTCTCCAATCCAAGGAAGAAGTGGAGGATCCCAATATTCATCATGTCAAACTCCTACCCCAAAATCTCCTGAGTAGTACAATCAACCTCCTGATTAGAGCTCCTTGTAATGATAAGATCATCCACATCCAAGATGAGAAAAACACAACTGACGCCCTTAACCTTGAAGTATAGGTTGCGGTCATGAGCAAATTAATGGAAGCCACTTTTTGTAGAAAGAAGTGATCAATCCTCTGGTACCAAGCACAAGGAGCCTACTTCAATCCATAGAGGGCCTTTCGTAATCTATAGACATGGTCCTCCTTCCCTTGTATAAGAAAACTTAGAGGTTAACAAACATAAATATTCTCCTCAACAACACCATTCAAGAAGGTAGACTTAACATCCATCTAATAAATAGGCCAGCAATGGTGGGCTACAAGATTGAAAATAAGCCAAATAGTAGACATCCATGCTATAGGTACAAAAGTCTCAAAATAGTCGAAACTTGTCCTCTCAGCAAAACTCTTGCCAAAAACACCATTCAAGCAGGTAGATTTAAATTCCATCTAATAAATAGGCCAGTGGTGGTGGGCTACAAGATCCAAAATAAGCCAAATAGTAGACATCCAAGCTGTAGGTACAAAAGTCTCAAAATAGTCAAACTTGTCCTCTGAGCAAAACCCTTGTTGCCAACAAGCCTAGCTTTGTGCTTGTCCAAGGAACCATTTTTGCTTGAGGAGATGTGGAACCAATTTCCAAGTCTCATTGTGCTTGATAGAATCAAGCTTCTCTTGCATGGCTTGATGCCAAATATCCTATGCAAGAGCCTCCTTAATTGTAGTAGGCTCACTGGCATGAAGAATATATGACATAAGAGCATAGTTTGCACTAAGTGACCTATTTTGTTGGGCATGTAAGTGATCTAATCTTCATGGACTTGGAGGAGTAGGAGGAATGTGAGAAACACATAAATTGTGCATGACCAATCGGTACCAACAAAGGACCTTAATAGGCTCATTCTACTGCGAGTGGAACTGAGTAGTCTCTGATACCTATAATGCACATGTCTAGGGTAGGGACTCCCCTATTGAGATGGCAAGCTCAACACATGCAAACATTGATGATGGACTGTCTAGCTAGATGGGTTTGCATGTTTACACTTAGCACATTGGTGGTCATTATGATACTCACATGGCCACTGACATATCACTTATTATATTTAGTTTATCACACCTACCTCTACAGTAGACAAAGATATAGCACCAGTCAATTAGTGTAGTCTATTATGCATTGTTTGACTTACTAGGCCACTTTCCTTTATGTTGTATCTTATCTATACTTTGTGTACATATTATAGTGTATGGAAAAAGAAGAAAAAGAAGAAAAAGAAATCAACAAGAAATGTTTTGGGCTCTATCTCTCTTCTTGTGTTCCTAAGTGAGCTTCCTCTTGTGTATACAATGTGTGTTTAGCGCAATAGCTTAAGCAAGTCCCCGCACCAGTGATTCTTGACATGGTATCAAAGGGGCACCATTGAGAGAGGCTGATTTTGAAGGCTAAAGTGAAGGAAAAGAAGCAAGGTTTGAGCAAGCAACATGTAAGGAGCTCTCCCATTCTTCCACTCTTTCTCTTGGATAATGCTTGTGGAGGCACCGGAAGCAAGGTTGAGTGAAAATCTCAGATTGTTGTGAGATTTGGTATGCGAGAGAGCACTGTATATTCTACAAATTAGTCCTTTAAGACTTTCTCCGCAATTTTTTTGGGCATCTAAGGCCATTTCAGGCCTTGTTTTAGAGCTATAAGGTTGCAGACAACAATTTCAAGGTATACTGTGATTTGCGCTATATTGACTGAAATTGGATGCACATGTTACAGATTTTGAATCTGTAATTTTTTAGATGTTTTCCAAGAAGCAAACATAAGGTTTATCTACAAAACATGTTGCAAATTACATGTATTATTGATGAGCAATTAGTGAAAAAGTTTGATTGGTATATTGTTGTGCACTCGTTTGAAAGGTTGCAGAAGACTAGCTTGCTGTGTTGTATCATTTTTTATGATAATGGTAGAGAACAATGGAAATCCCATTATTGAGAAGCTTGACAACAACAACTATCATTCATGGAAGTTCCGTGTAATGAACTTCCTCATTGGAAAGGGCCTTTATGAGTTTGTTTAAAGTGACTGAAAGGAGCCAAAACTGAGTATCCCCCAACTATAGATGAATTAAAGGCATGGAAAGAATGGAATGCAAAAAACAAAAAGGTGATGTATTAGCTATCTACAGTCATTGATAATACTAGGTTGGGACATATCAGGAGGAATGCAAAAACTTCACATGCAACTTGGACAATTTTTGAGAACATGTTTTCAGTAAATACAAAGGCACGAAAGATTCAACTCAAAGAGTTGAATACCTTGAAGAAAGGGAAAATGTCTATCAATGCATATGTTCTGAAGGTGAGGAGCATTGCAGATGCTTTAGCAGCAATTGATGCAATGCCTAATGATGATGATTTGGTTTCATTCACTTTGAGTGGCCTTAATAATGAGAAGGCATGGAAATCATTTGTCACTTCTGTATACATACAAAAGCCATTTCCAGATTTTGATGAGTTGGCCTCTCTCGTGATTACGAAAGAGATAAATATGTAGGGTGACTTGTCTGAAAGAAATGGTGAACATGTCCAAGCATTTTACTCAAGTTCAGGAAGGGGACGTGGTAGATCCTCTTCGAGAGGCCGTGGTATGGGATATGCTAGCAATAACTAGCAAAACATGTTCAATCAACAATTTGGTGAAATGCAGGTTGAAGTTTTGTAAATTATGCTATTGTTTGCCATTATTATGGCAAAACATATCATATTGCAACCCATTGTTATGCTAAGGATGATTATATTTGTAGTGATAAATTGAAGCAAGGAAACTATGTACCGTCTTCATGAGACAAAATGAAGACAAAAATGAGCGTATTTTTGTTATGCAGCATATGATGAATGCAGTTATAGGAAAGGGGACACATGATGATGTATGGTATGTTAATTCAAGTGCATCTTATCATATGATCAGTCATGTTAAATGGTTTAGAGATATGCAAGACTTACAAAATCCAAGTCATGTGCAGACGGGTGATGATTCATGCCACCCAATTTCACACATTGGAAAGGTTCCCTTATCCTTGCATGATGGCCAGACAAAGAGTCTGACGATAGATGTATTATATGTACCATCAATCACAAAGAATCTAGTGTCTATTGGCCAAATGGTAGAGTAAGGGTTGCAGGTTCGATTCAATGCAAAAGGTTATTTTGTAGAGACTTTAATGATAAGTGCAAGTTGGTCGCAAAAGGAAGTAGAGTTGGCTACATGTTTACTTTAGATGCTGGAATTCTCGCAATGGATGCTATATGTATGCTAAAAGAAAAAGAGTGGTTGCAGACATTGAAATATGGCATAAATGTACATGCAAATGTGCAAAGGCTGAAATCAACACAGTCC
Organism: Lygodium microphyllum; assembly: GCF_053477565.2. Lineage (NCBI taxonomy): Eukaryota > Viridiplantae > Streptophyta > Polypodiopsida > Schizaeales > Lygodiaceae > Lygodium > Lygodium microphyllum. The sequence continues at coordinate 18,138,078 of NC_141155.1, read as the reverse complement.
AAACAATTGATTACAGGGTTGCCTTCTTTTAGAGTTGCAAAATTTCATAAAGTGTGTGAAGCATGCTAGTTTGATAAGCAAGTGAGATAGCCCTTTTTGCATGACAAAGAAGTGAGCAAAAATATACTTGATGTTGTGCATACAGATGTATGGCGGCCTAGATAGAATGTATCTCTTGGTGGCAGCAAATACTTTGCCACATTTATTGATGACTGTTCAAGGGAGCTATGGATATATTTCATGAAGGAAAAGAGTGATATATTTGAGCACTTCAAATCTTTCAAGGTAACTATTGAAATAGAAACAGGTTTGAAAGTTAAGTGCTTGAGATTAGATGGAGGGGGAGAGTACCTCTCTAATGAGTTTAGTGTCTTCTTAAGGACTCATGCAATAAAGAGGCAATTTACTTGCAGGTATACCCCATAGCAAAATGGGATTGTAGAAAGAAAAATAGGCATATTGTAGAAGTTGCATGGGCATTGATAGTTGAAAAGAATATGCCAATACATTTTTGGTCTAAAGATGTTCATACTATTGTCTATATCATGAACAAAACTACCACAGGTGTAGTTTGTGGGATGACCCTAGAAGAATGCTTTACAACAAGCAAGAAGCCCGATGTATCACACTTGAAGGTATTTGGTTGTGTTGCATATGTTCATGTGCCATATGAGTTGTGGAGGAAGCTTAATTCAAAGACAGAAAATGTATTTTTATTGAATACTCTTTAGAGAAGAAAGGGCATTATTGTTATAACCCTGTCACAGGTGAATTCAAAGTGAGCAAGGATGATTTTTTATTGAGATGAGTAGTTGGTATGCACCTGCTAGTGATGTATTATATTATGATAATGATCATGATAGCTATGTTTAGAAAGAAAAGAAAGAATCACAGAGTCTTGATGGACTAGAAACATCATTTGGTACTACACCTACAATGATCCCTTGGTCTGGAAGACTAAGAAGTAGCCCCACATCTTCAAGTGGATCTATACGTGTTGTAGGCAAAGACAAAGGAAAGAAGAAAGTGTTGGATGGTGATGATGCATCTACTAGTCATTTGGGACTTGATGGAGATTCTAGCTGTTCAAAGAGTTTGGATGATGAGCTTGGTATTCATTCAGTCAAGACACCAAGTGTACAAAGAGCACATAGTGATGTAAAGGCTCCATTGAGTGATCCAATGGTACGTAGGTTTAGCAAGGTTAGATACCCTGTTAAAAGATTACAGAGAGCACATAGTAATGTAAAGGCTCCATTAGTGATCCGGTGGTACGTAGGTCTAGCAAGGTCAGATATCATGTTAAAAGATTTGGTTTTGAAGGTTATGCAGCTCACCATTATGCTTATATGGTGAAGGTAGTTGAGGATGTTGAGCCCACTTGTTTTGAGGATGTTGTTGGTCATGCTCATTGGGATGCAGCAATGGATGAGGAGATGGCCACATTAGAAGCCAATAAGACTTGGGATTTGGGACCCTTGCCTAAGCATAAGAAAGCTATTGGCTATAATTGGGTTTACAAAGTGAAGCATAATAAAAATGGTTCCATTAGCAGGTATAAGGCTAGGTTCGTTGCAAAAGACTATGCTCAAATATATGGCATAGATTATGAAGAGATATTTAGTCCGATTTCTAGGATGGCAACTGTTAGATGTGTGATTGCATTGGTGGTAGTAGCCAAAGGTTGGAGTTTGCAGCAAATGGATGTTAAGAATGCCTTCTTGCATGGTGAATTGCAAGAAGAAGTGTATATAGAGCAACCAATAGGTTATGAGGATTTAGAGCATCCCACATATGTGTGTAGGTTAAAGAAGGCACTCTATGTGCTAAAGCAAGCACCTAGAACATGGTCTGACAAGTTTGGAGAGTATCTTGTCAATATTGGATTTTGTATTTCCGATGTTTTTCACTCACTTTATGTGAGAAGGGGAGATGCAGGTTTGGTCATCATAGTCATCTATGTGGATGACTTGATTATTACAAGTGACAGTGATGATGGGATTGCTAAAGTTAAGGACTTCTTGAAAAAGAAGTTTGAGATGAAGGATTTGGGTGAGCTGATATACTTTCTTGGTATTGAGATGATCAAATGTGACGATGGTATATGACTATCCCAAAGGCAGTATGGCTTGGATATGCTATCCAAGTATGGTATGACAGCATGTAAGCCTCTTTCAGTACCATTGGAACAAAATGTGAAGTTGAGTGCTAACATTGGGGATGAGATAGAAGACCCTACTATGTTCAGGAGGATAGTAGGGAGTTAAATTTACATGACTATCACAAGGCTAGACTTGAGCTATGATGTTGGCCTTGTCAATCAGTTTATGCATATGCCTAGAAAGCCTCATTTGGATGCAATTAGATATATATTGAGGTATGTGAAGTGCACTTTACATTATGGACTTTTTTATGAGGTGGGTAAGGATGTACAGATCTTTGGATACACAGATGTAGATTCGGCTGGTAGCATGTCAGACACAAAAGATCTACTAGTGGATTCATGTTTTCCCTTGGTAGTGCAACAGTTACATGGAGCAGCAAAAAGCAATCTACAGTCACTTTATTAAGTACAGAGGCTGAGTATAGAGGTGCTACTATGGCACATGTAAGGTGGTATGGTTGCAAAAGTTATTAAGTGATTTGGATGTGTAGGGAGATGGTCCAATTGTCATTCATTGTGACAACATGAGCAACATACATCTAGCTAGGAATCTAGTGTTCTATGCTAGGACAAAACACACTGAGGTGCACTACCACTTTGTGAGAGAGAGAAGGTACTTGCAAGAGAGATTGACTTGGTATATGCCAGCACACAGGATCAAATAGCTGGCATTTTCACAAAGGTATTGAGTGCAGAGAAACTTCAAAAGTTCTAAAGCTTACTTGGAGTTGTAGAGATAAAGTGGAGCCTTAGGGGGAGAGTGTTGAGATGGCAAGCTCAACACGTGCACACATTGATGATGGACCACGTGGCTAGATGGGTCCGCACGTCTACACTTAGCACTTTGGTGGTCATTATGATACTATCACTTATTATATTTAGTTTTTTATACCTCCCTACGGCTGGCAAAGATATAGCACCAGTCAATTAGTGTAGTCTATTATGCATTGTTTGACTTAGTAGGCCACTTTCCTTTATGTTGTATCTTATCTATACTTTGCGTACATTGTATAGTGTGTGGAAGAAGAAGAAGAAATTAGCAAGAAAATTTTTTGGCCTCTATCTCTCTTCTTGTGCTCTTGAGTGAGCTTCCTCTTGTGTATACAGTGTGTGTTTGGTGCAACAACTCAAGCAAGTCCTCCCACCACGCAATTCTTGACATCCCCCTCACTAAGGGAAGGTAGATCTTCCTCATCTAAAGAAGGCACCCCCTCTAATGGCTAATTAGCCCTATAAACCTTTGGAGGGGAGGCCAAAGGGGTAGAAGTATGCGATAAAGAAGAAGTAGTAGTTTCATACGTCAAACATAGTAGGGAAGCCAGAGTAGAGAGGGTGGAGAATGGGGGGGGAGGAGCCAAAGACAAGGAAGGGGTGCAAAGCGGCAACCTAAAGGGAAGGAGAGGAACTAAGGATGGGGGAGGGTCAATTGATGATGAAGAGTCACATGGAGTAGAACCATCAATAGGTTCCTTGGAGGCCAAAGCCTCATCAAAGATCACATTCTTGCCCATCTCAAGCTTCCAAATCATTGGGTCATATAGTCGATAGCCCTTCCTGCTAGCGATGTAGCCCATGATGCATCACATCCAAAGATGTGAAACACAAAACACTTTCAACCAAAGAAAGCCTCATAGGGAGTCATGTCATGTAACACAGAAGTCATGGAAATAGTTGCAAATGTGAACCGCAGTAGCCACCACCTCACCCCAAAGGGAATGAGGAAGACCCCGATGCTCCCACATCGATCATCCATCTCTAGCATGGTCTGATTCACATGCTCCACCACACCATTCTTTGAAGGTGTGTAAGAATGGGTATACTCCACCTGAATGTCGTGATCCCTATAAATTGAGAAAAGAGATTAGAAGTAAAGTCTCCACCATGATCTGCTTGTATGCCATGAACTTTAGAAGTACTCTGTCTTTCCACAAACATTTCCACTTATAGAAATGACAGTACACCTTGGTCTTGTACATGGAAAAATAAGGCCACATATAATGACTAAAGACATCTACAATCAGCATCAGATACTTGTCCTCTCCCTAAGGGAGGCCATGCACGTAGGGCCACAAAGATCAATGTGAACCAACTCAAGTGAGATAGAAGCTCTCCTAATGGTAGCTTGGGGATGTGGTTGCATATGATGCTTGTCTCTCAAGCAGCTAGGGTATAAAGTGTATAAGAGGGAAGTAACAAAGTCCCTCCACCATCTTCTTCCAAGAAGCATATTGTATAGCATCAAAATTGAGATGACCATAACGAGCATGCCAAAGCAACCCAAGCTCTGGGAAGACCTAGTGGCTAATGCTATGAGCATATGAAGCCCACTCTCCTGGGATCTTGTTCAAACAATGGCACTTGTAGAATCATCCTCCATTGTCACCACATCCTATGTAAATTCCACATGAGTATCCTGTCATGTAAGACCATGAAAAAACAAAAGGTTAAAACCTAAATTCGGTACATAGAGAACTTTGGCTGAATAAGATTGCCTACCTCACAAAAAAAGAATAGTCCCCACTCCTTGAACAGGAATTATAGAGTTGTAATCAATGGTAATTGTGCCCCCTCCGGCACTCAGATCATGAAGCCAATACTATATGTAGGTCATATGAGAAGAGGCCCCACTGTTAATGAGCCAAGGCTTCTCCTGAGTGGAAGAAGAAAGAGTTATATCCACCTCAGCAAATGGATGCACAACCTTTGAATCCTTCTCCTTTGGCTTCACTGGGGGTACTTTTTCCAACACTTCTCTTCGTTATGAGTGTTCTTTTCACAATACGAGCACTTGGGCTTCCTCTCCTTCTTCTTATCCTTCTTGTCCTCTTGCTTCTTATTCTTAGCATGTGCCTTCTTCTTATTCCCTCCACATATACCTCCAATAAATGCCTTGGAGAAGCCAAAACAAGTGACCCTAACCTCTCTGAGTTGCTCATTATGCTCCAAGACAAGTAGTGAAAGCTCCTCCCATAAGAGTATCTCAGGATTCCTCGATGTGATAAGGCTAGTGTAGAAGACATCGAACCAAGGAGATGGCAGAGCTGATGAGTCAAAAGGATCATAGCCATGACTTTAGAGGATGCAAGCTCACCTCTCATGTCCTCCATATTTGTGATATGCTCCTTCATAGAGGAGGAATCATCAAGACTGAGCAGCTGCAACTTCATCTTGTGGGCAAATGCCTTGTTCCAATACAAAGACACAAGCTTCTTCTACACTTTCACTGCAATCTTCAACCTACGAACATGCATAAGGACAAAATCCTGCAAACTCATGAAGAGAAAGGATCGGGCTTGAGAGTTGAGCCAATCCCACAAGGCTACATGATCCAAAGAAGTCCCATCTATTGGATCCTCCGTAGAATAGGGGATGGAATCAAAAAAAAGAGCCCAAAGATCGAAGGTGTGTATGCACTCCACCTTACACGACCACAATGAATAGTTCAAACCATTGAGTTTGTCTTATTTGGGTAATGAAGGTAAGATAGGAACCTTCATCAAGGGTATCAAAGATGGCATCTTCACTGAGGACAGAGCCTTTTGTGAAAGATGGATAGAAGGGGGATGGGTGCAAATAGGGGACTCCTCTCACTGACTATAATTGTGATAATCACACCTCCACTCAAAAGAGTGTCTAGAAAGAAGCTCCTCCTCTGACTCATCAAAGCTCTTAAACTGGTAAGACATCTTTGATCCTATAATCATCAAAAAATCTATGTTAATGGAGACATCAAGAATGACCAAAGGCAATCAGCTACAGAGACTATGGATGTGTCTTTTGTTAGGGAAAAGGTGTCGCCAACAACCAAGAAGTTGTCGCTTGCACCACAAAGCTATCGCATACACCGATTTACATGATATTATATATATCAAGCCTAAGTGATCACATGCATCACTTGATGAAGGTGATGGGCATCTTATAGCTCAAGGATAGGGCAAGTGGGTACTTTAGAGTGTAAGGACAACCCATCCCAATAATGTGTGTAGCAATATGTATAATATCTAATTTTTTGCTTTCTATGTAGCTAAGAGTTGAAGTTATCTTTGGTCCCCCTCCCACCAAGCTCGTATATTTTCTCTACCCCCTCCCCCCTTCCTTGCTTACAGCAGCCCACACCCTCCCTTATTTTTTAACTTGGAAAGGGGGATAAATGAGGGCCTACTACTCTAATGTATGAAGTTACAAACTTTTCGGGAAAAAACCGCTCCCTCCCCTCAAGCTTGTATCCCCCTTTGCAAGTTGTACCCCACCCCCTCCCTTATTTTTCAACTTATAATGGGGGATTAATGAAAACAAACAAGAGAGGTGAGAGGGGAAGAAACCTAGAGCACACACACACAACAATGGAGACTTGAGTACACAAAGAGATAGGGTTGAAATCTTCTTCTTCTTCTTCCACACAAAAAACTAAGTCTACAACATGATCAAAGGTTAATATGAAAGTACCACAATATATGTACACATGATACTAATTGTGAACCTATTAAGGAAATAAGAGGTGGCAGATAAATGTGCCATAACCAAGGGTGGACTACATGGATGTAGTCTAATTGTAGAACCACTAGCATATTCTCATGTCAGTCACCTAACATACTAATGAGTAATATCGTACCACATCACCAAGGCACATTGTGGATGCTAGCTCATGTAGAGCTTAACATCGGAGCATATCCTCTCGAGCTCAGCATGAGCTCATGAACTCCAAGAATAGTTCTAAAGTGTTGAAGCTTCTCATCTCCCAAGGGCTTGTTGAAAATGTTAGCACCTTGATCCTCTGTGCTCTGATGTAAACTGAGTCAATATCACCTATCACAACCTGCTCCTAAATGAAATGGTAATGGACCTCTTTGTGTTTGGTCTGCTCATGATACACTTGATTCCTAGCCAATTAAACACTACTAAGGTTATCACAGTAGATGATAACCTTCTTATCCACATGCATCCCCAAATCACCAAGTAGCTTGTGTAACTAAGCTACCTCACATGCTATATTTGTAGCACATATATACTCTACCTTTGTACTAGACTGCTACTCTAAGTAATAGCAGCACTACCAAAGGAAAGCATAAAGCCACTCATAGATCTCCTATCTGAAATACTACCAACCCAATTTGCATTTGTGTAATCATGCAAGTCCAATGGTATGCCTGCACTATAGAATAAGGCATAATTGTTAAAAGTGGTAGCGGCTAGCAGCCTTTAAAGCTAGGACCGCTAGGGGTGCATTAATGAGCCAATGGGTGTAAGAGCAATGAAGACTATCCAGCACAACACATGGGCAGCGAGAATGTCATAGCAGAAAGTAGGCTATATAAGGAAGGAAGGAAGGGAAGAGATCAATGGTTACACACTAAAGACGAAGAGAAAGGGATCAAGTATCCAAGGCAAATTGGGATTCATATGTTCAAGGACTCCTATAATCGACAATTAGACCTTTCAGGTGTCCCATTGGCATCCTAATGCTATCTAGTAGCAGAGCTATCACTTGTATTGTCCTCGACCACAACATTTGGCTATAGTACTACCATCATCTTTGTGTTCATTGGTTGTCTTGAGTTTATGAAGGTTCTATGATCCCTTACTAATTGTCCCCAAGTATTGTGTTACCATCACTATACATTTGGGATTATTTCTATTGTTGAGTACATTTGGCATCTGTTTTCATTATTATGACTATGTTGAGCTCTGCACACTAGATGTTGCCTACAGAGTAGGATGTCTGTGTCTACATGTGTTGACTCTGAGTATAATCACACTCCACTCTATGGTGGTAGTGCTTGAACCGTTTAGACATGGTGACCACAATCATCGTTTCTCCACGTGCTGAACTAAATGCATATGTATTCGCAAGGTCTATCTGTGGCTCTAGGCCAAGCACAGCATTGCTGAAAAGTGCCAAATGATACCATCTCTTGAGGCTTCTTCTATCCTCAATGAAAACATATCCCAAGCACAACAATCTTCTCTGCAGTTAAGAAGGTACTATTCGCATTCCACTCCCCCTTAGTGATAGCAAATCTATCCTTCCTCCAATTGCTCCCACTACTCCACTAAAGCTAACGAGTCATTTATTGGCTTCTATTAAACCAATTGTCCCCTCAATACTCCCAATTCCACCCTTACTTTCAATTCCAATGGCCCACCCACCAAGTATCTCATTTTTTAAGCTCTTTGGATCTTCCAATGAGGATCCAAATGCCTTTATCCGTCAGTTTGATGTGGTATACAAGATCAACTTCTCTAATCAAGTCAATGAGCCTCACAAGTTTTAGTATTTGAATATTTGATGCTGCTATATTTGGATCTCAAGACACTCTAAATCCCCATCTATCCTTCCACCTTGAGCTTTCCTTATGATTGCTCTAGGCAAATACTAGCACCGAATTTTCTATTAGTGGTATCCACACCCCTAGCTAAACTGTCTCAAGTAGAATTTTCTCATCTTGACTCTCCCACTCTACTCAAGTAACCAATTACTATAGATCTATTGTGTTATCCACTTCTAACCCACTTTCTCCATCTTTTACTACTTCCCACCACCAAAAAACCCACCTACCCCTCCTACTCCCTCACTCTCCCTTGAAACCTCCAAATCATCTAAGGCATCCTCTTCCACTCCCTCTTGGCTAGTCCATCAATTGGATTAGGCAACATAAGCTAAAATCCAACAAGCATGCGGGGAACTAGTACACACTCGTGCCCAAATGAGTTCCACAACTCCTAATCCGCCTTCTAGTCTAAAACCTCCACTTGACTACCATTCTCTCAATGGTATGGTAGCAAACTTAGCCAAGAAGGACAATTCTTTTGAAGCTAGTTGGTTACTCCAATTTGATTCTATGTTTACTACTAATATTAAGTTATTTTCTATGATTGATCTTGACATTGCCAATAATGAGGCACTTGAAATTGCTACATGTTGGAATTCCATTTGGGAGGAGAACAAGCATCTCTTCCGTAAAAGTCTCCTAGTGTAGGTTGAGTATGTCAAGACTCTTCCCAAAAAGTGTCTTTAGTCCTCCTAGTTCATCCCTTCTTATGCTTCACTAACCAAATGTGATGATGCCAATGTGATTGCAAAACTTAAGTCTAAATGCATCTTTGTCAAAGTCTCCTACTTTGCTTGCAACTCCTTCCTCAACTCTATGATTTGGAGGCTTCCTTTCTTCTCATGTTTCCTTTGGATGTTGTCTACATGGCTATGGTCATGTCCTCCTTCTTCTTCTGGAGAGCTTCCTTCTTGTGTTGCACATCCTTTGGGGACTCCTTGATGGTGACTGAACGATGCTCTTTGGGATATTTTCCCTATCTTATTTCCTAGCTTATTTTGTTAAGTGGCTTCCGAATACTTGGCTCCAGTTCCTCTCTTATCCTTTTGTCCTTCATTTGACCCACCTCTATGACTATTAGAGCTACCTGTGAAGGCTCTAAGAGTCCTAAGGCTATAGTGATGATTTTAGTGAGAGCACTACGATAGGTGATCAAACACAACTTGGCCTTAGAAGTGGTGAACTTCTTTTTAGGAGTTTTGGGAAGACCCTTATGAGCCTTGGTAAGAGACTCACAGACATGATCTAATAAAAAATCATTCAAATCTTTGTTAGATAGCATGTTACTAGAATGTCCTCCATAAGATGTCAAAATCTCAAGACTCCAATGCTCCATGTGGTAGCTTCTAGGCCAAACTCTTTGCATTACTCCATAGTGGACACATTCTAATCATCATGGTGAGAATCCTTGACAACCACTAATGTAGACATTTTGAACTATGAATCTACCATCTATTTTATAAAGAATAAGACCACATCTTGAGACATTTCTTGGAAGCTAACACAAGAAATATAATAAAATACAAACCATACCTTTGCATATTATAAAAAATGCCAAAATTAATTGGCCCTATTTGCCCCCTTGCAACCAAGAAAGACTAGCAAGCTTCTTAGCTTGCAGGTGTAACAATCAATGGACTAGAAAGGGTGTCAGGGAAACAACACAAAAGAAAACAAGAAGAATTGATGTAGAAAGAAAATCTTAAACAGCAAAACTGAGGATGCAACCACTAGGTGTAAAAGTTAGGGGTATACTCCAATTCAACGAATGCATCAAGGTCAAATGGTTGCATAGCTAAGCCACACAAGTAAGTGATAATATTTGTGAGGAGATAAGGATCGAGAAAGAGACTAGCTATATGGAGTTCCTCATTCATAAGAATCTTATTAACAATGGATGGTGTTGCAGAGATTGGACAACACTTCTACTTCATGAGCCAAAATGATGGCATGAAGTGAAACATGAGAATGATAAGTGGTAGGATCGATGAGAAGGGTTCTAATGGAGTATTGTTGCTCAGTAGTGGTCCTGAGACAACTATCAGCATGAGTGATTTTTACCTAGTGCCCAAACCAACTGTGAAAAAAAGGACTAAAAGTGATGAGTAATAGAACAGAAGTAGAAGTGAAATTCCAAATCTATAGAGTGTAATACCCTACATAAGAAAAGGGGCTAACAATGCCTTTAGATCGATGAAAAGATCCTTGGACCATCAACTCGGGGAAGTACATGGGCTCCCTTATGAATATAAATGCCACCAAATTCACCAATCACATCAATGACAAGATCACTACAACACTCAAGGATGGATCCAATAGAGTGAAGAAAGGGTTTGTAATTAATCTAAAAGTGCAAAGGGTATATAATAGCCTTAGTCTTAGCTAGAAATAATCTTTCTCGTGTTCAATGGGAGAGAGGGTAGGGTAGGATAGAGAGAATGAAGGAATACAAAGGGGAAGAGTCTAGAGAGAGAGAAGCATCAAGAGTGTGAAGCATTGAGACCATGAAGTTAGGCATTGCTAGTTTTTTGTCAAGAAGATTGTGAGGTTTGCTGATTTTCAATTATATGGAATTACTTAGAAGCAAGCCATTTTATGTGGCAAGGGCAACATGAATCACGAAGCATACAAAATCTATGTTGTTATGTTGCTTTACTCTTTAGGGCTATTTGGTTTTCTAAGAATAACATCCTCTTTGAGGAGATTAGCCAGCCTATTTCAATTAGGTCTTATGTGCTTACCTACATCAAAGAGGAGCTTTTTCTAGTCAATTGTTTTTTGGCTGAGAACATTAGCATGTTTAACCTAGTGAAGAAAAAGCTCTTAATGCTAAAAGCATCTCTCTAGAGGTGCCCCAGACATTTACTCCATCCTAATATATCTCAACTACATAAAAAGCATGTCCTTCAATGCAACCTAATTCCAACTCTTGCCCTAACCCATCCTAACCATGCAAGATCTAATAATCCATTATTATATTAGAGATATAATTACAACCCTTACCCTAAGATCTAAGTAGAAATTAATCGTAACTTAACTTCAACCCCCTACCCTAACCCATCTTAATTATGTGAGGAGTATTCATTGACCATTTTATGCAACCATTTCACATGTCATAGCTCCAAAAGAGTCTAATTGTTCCAAAATAAGCTCATCTTTTTTTATGCCATATGGTACATAGTTTGAACTTGCAACCAATATTTCCTTTATTATCTTAATAGCACCAATACATCTCCATAGAAAACCATTGTGGTTAAAAGAGGGTAACAAGTACAAGAACAATCATAGCTGAAAAACTTAATGTATAGTCATGTAAACCTTGTGTTGCAAACATTCAAGCTACTATGACATTCAAAAGGGAAGAGGATGTGTATATTCTTGAGTGTACAAGAACAATCAAAGCTGAAAAACTTAATGTATAGTCATGTAAACCTTGTGTTGCAAACATCCAAGCTACTATGACATTCAAAAGGGAAGAGGATGTGTATATTCTTGAGTGTAGAGGGAAAAAGTACATGCAATCTCAAGATACCATCAAAACCATGTCCTTGACTGAATCACTTTACACTACAATCTGACCCCATGAAATTGGCACTACTAAGAATATGACTTTTATCTTAAAATAAAATGATAAAATGTCAATGTTATTTACTTCTAAATTGGAAAAGCCTTTGCAAACTATTTGTGTAGAAACTTATTCTCATGGAAAAACTATTTGTCACCTCATTTATATTCAAAGTTTTTGAGATTTTGTGAGATGAAGGTAGAATAACAGCTATTGTTCAAAGCAATGAAATATGGAGATTCAAGGTTGGCCACACATGGTGGAACGAGTTCATTAACCAAAAAAAAAGGGAACAATTTGGCATGCACAAAAGTAGGAGCTTAAGGTATGCAAAGGCCTCATGGAATAGAAAGGATATTGATACCAACTATGAAAAATAATTTCCCACTAGATGTCAAGTATTCCATGTTGAAAGGAGATAGCACATGCCATGCTAACCGAATATTGACTTTATGCACACAACATAAACTCAAATTAAAATTCAAAACATACTAACTCTCAAGTAGATAAATGCCACACTGTAATGGTCCATTGATATTATTGAGGAGATGCAACCTCCACCACATTGACCTCATGGCTAACATGAATGATTTAGACAGTGAAACAATTGGGGAGAGAGAGAGAGAGAGAGAGAGAGAGAGAGAGAGAGAGAGAGAGAGAGAGAGAGAGAGAGAGAGAGAGAGAGAGTGTGTGTGTGTGTGTGTGTGTGTGTGTGTGTGTGTGTGTGTGTGTGGAAATAGCTTAGACACTTGTTATGCTTCACTTTATGGATATCTTGATGTATTTCATAGAAGCCTAAATTCATCGGTTAAGTTTGCTTGGTGAACTTGACAATTGCTATTTTAAAATGAAAGTTTTCTCCATCAAAAGGTTTAAATGAAGGGCATAAATGAGTAAAAGCATATGAAGTAACATTAATACAAATGCATGATTTAATGTATGAGCTCTATAACTTTTGGAGAGGACATTTTAGTTGCTAGAAAGCTATTGAATTAAAGCACAAATCCTAGGGTGGAGCATTTGAAGTTAGTTAGTGATTACTTTGCTTATATAGCAAATTTCACATGAAGGAAACACGTGCTATGAGGATATATATGGTGGGAGAGGATTTCAACGTCAAAAACATAAAGTTAACTCACTTAATACATAAAAGCATCTCACTTGACATTGTATGCATATGACTTCCAATTTTGATAGTGACCATGACACTTTGAAGCAAAAAGTTTTCAAGTTTTTGATACATACTATTTGAGATACCAACATATATTATATCTCTCAGTTGATCCTTTTTTGGTAATGTGTAGATATCTATATCTATATCTATATATCTATGTACTTTCATAATTGAAAGAAATACTGAGGCAAGAACCTAACCTAGGTGGCAACAAAGAGAGAGAGAGAGAGACAGAGAGAGAGAGACCGAGAGAGAGACCGAGAGAGAGAGAGAGAGAGAGAGAGAGAGAGACCGAGAGAGAAAGACACACACACACACACACACACACACAGATGTATGTGTAAGAGAATTTGATAGAAAGAGAGAGAGAGAGATGGATATGATAAAATTTTGGTGGAAGAGAGAGAGTGTGTATGTGTGTGTGAGTCAATGAGTGAGCGACTGAGTGAGTGATGAGAGGCTGAGACTGAGACTGAGGAGGAGGAGGAGGAGGAGAAGAGAGAAGAGAGGAAAAAATGTAAAGAGAAATGAGAGATAAGAGAAAAATTGAGAGAGAGAGAGAGAGAGAGAGGAAAAAATAGAGAGAGTGATAGAGGAAAGAATTTTGGAGAGAGAGAGAGAGAGAGGGAGGGAGATTTAGAGAGATTTAAAAATATTTAGAAAAAGAAGAGAGAGGGGGATAGAAAAATGAGAGAGAGAGAGAGAGAGAGAGAATTAAAAAAGAAAAATACACAAAGAGAAAGACAGAGGGGGGGAGAGAGAGGGAGAGAAAAGAGAGAAAAAAGTTAGGGCGAGAGAGGAATGTAGATAGGGAGAGAGGGAGAGGAAAGAAGAGAAAATGTGAGAGAGACAAAGGGGAGGGAGGGGGAGAGGAGAGAAGAGAAAATTTGAGAGAGAGAGAGAGAGAGAGAGAGAGAGAGAGAGAGAGAGAGAGAGAGAGAGAGAGAGAGAGAGAGAGAGAGAGAGAGAGAGAGAGAGAAGTGCTTTAACCACTTCATGTGAAGTTGCCATGTGGCCACTAACAATAATTGAATTTGAGATACTCATTTAAGCAAAATGTTTCCTTATATAATTTCATTTATTACTTCACTAAACTAAAACAATTTACCTCTTCTCTCTTTTCTCTTTTCTTAAGATAACGCTTTTTGAAGTCTGTTTGTACATACTGTCAATAGGCATCCACCATATTTTATTAACAATATAACTTCACATTTATATGAAAATCAAAGAAGTAATTGTAATTATAAGCTTGATAATTTTCCATTTGCATGCCCTCAATATTTACATGCCAATGCACAATCAAAACTCATTCAACATAAAGTTCATATGACATAATAAGTTATATACCTTAAGGATTCTTTATAGAAAATTTGCATATTTAGGTCATAATGTCGAAATTTAGTCAATATCTTATTACCATATTGGAAGAGGAAGACAATAATGAAGCCACACACAATGGTATGATTTTTACTCACAATATTAATGTGAATGGAAAATCTCCATCAAGGACTTCATAGTAGACAGAACATGATGATACAATGCCCAGAGTGAGACATACTGCCTTTGTACTAGGAATATTACTTTGGGTTTCCTAACGATTACATCACACATGTGCTCCACTCAAGCATGTGTACAATTGAATGCTTTATTCAACATCCTTATGTACTTTTGCACCATTTCATCTTTGTACACTTCATGATATTCATGTACGCTTGCAACTTTCATTAACATGCTTACACAAATAAGATGATTTAACATCCACCCTTTAATACCATTTTAAAGTTGCACAATCTATCTAGGATTTCATGAACCAAAAAACTAATACTAAATGGCATTCGTATTATGCTCCCAAACCTCTCTCTCTCTCTCTCTCTCTCTCTCTCTCTCTCTCTCTCTCTCTCTCTCTCTCTCTCTCTCTCTCTCTCTCTCTCTCTCTCTCTCTCTCTCTCTCTCTCTCTCTCTCTCTCTCTCTCTCTCTCTCTCTCTCTCTCTCTCTCTCTCTCTCTCTCTCTACATGTTTCTTTAATTGCCTTCCAAGTGCTAATGGTGATTTTTTTTATTGCATTTCTTTTGTTTTTCAATCTAATTGACCTCTTTCTCTACCAACAACTCAACTATCTACTCATTCTAGACCATGTAAAATTGTAACTTCAAGTAGAGATGATTGTGATGACAAAAGGTCCACTAAAATCCTAGTGAAATATGGAAATGAGTAGATTTCAAGCTCATTGGGAGATGTTATACATGACTAGCTTACAAGATATATACATTCTTGACTGAAAAAACATTATAAAACCTTCCTTTGCTTTAAAAAGCTAAGCACATTATTGGGGCTTAAGACCACTTGATAAGAGGTGTCTTTTCTTTATGGATTCCATGGATATAGTGGCACCATGGAAGGGCGGCACGCTCAAAATAGCTTTAAAAACACTCTAGAGCACCTATTTGACAAGCTTGACCATGTAGTGATGAACCCATTCTTCATAAACATCACCCTAAATTAGGAGCACCTTTGTCGCTATGCATTTATGTATGGCCAAAGTAACCTTATTATTTATTTTTGTTGAAAGAACTTGAATAGTCGATAAGAGGACATGCTTTGTAATTTACTCTCTATCTATTCTATATATCATTTAGAGGTTTGCCTTGGGGATCCTGAACCAACCTCAAGGCTCCTGGGCCTATTTGGCACAAGGAGGAGAAGTTTGGTATTCAAGAAACAAAGAGGGATTTTTGAATGTGTGAATAGGTGATACTACCATCAACTAAGTTTTGCAATGCACCTTAGAGGTGCCATAGGCAGGTCAAGAGCCAATTGGCCAAGCAGCAATTCATGCACTAGCCCTCTTCAAACGTTTGAAGGCTATTTTGAAGATATGGGCTTTTTCCTAACCTTCCAAAGTAATGTTAAAACCTCTCTCACAACACTGGCCACAAGGGAGTTAAGTTGGGCTCTCTTTTCCTTAGCCATAGCTACCTTATTTATGTTCCTCTAAATGGCTCTTATGCAAAATGCCTTGACAATGTCTCAGAGATTCAAGGATTCTTCTTCAAGTTTTACATTGTCCCCAAAATGTATTGTTTTTATTCTAATATTGGAGTTGAGACTAGCTCTCTATATCCATGCCCTAACCCTCCTCCACATTATCTCAACCCTTAGGTGATGCATATAGTATTGACTCCCTAGATCTATAGCACAAGGGGCACCACGATGAGACTTTGGTAAACTCACTCACCCAGTCCTTGGTTCTTAGCTTTTTAGAGATAATTCTCCATAGAAATGTGTTGAGGTTCAAGGGGGTGCTACTCCAAACCCTTTTGTATTCTTAAGTCATATCGATAAATTTGTTGATCATAATGTTGCCCTTTCTCTGTCTCACCCCTTCACAGTAGAGGAGCTTCTTGTTATCATGAAATCTATGAGAAAAGGATATGCCTTGAGCCTAAATGGGTTTCTTATGGAATTCTTTTTGGAAATTTGGGATGTGTGCACCAAGGATATTTGTGATATGCTTAACCAATTTCAATCTCTAGTTCCATGATAGAATTCACTGATCCAAGGATTATTAAATTGATTCCTAAGGCTATTGAATGTAGGAATCTAGGGCATTGGCATCCCCTAACTATGCTTAATGTTCCCTATAAAGTCATGGCCAAGGCTTCATCCCTTTGGATCAAGTATATTTTGAGCAAGCATTTGCATAACCAACAACATAGTTTTGTGCATGGAAGGCATATCCATGACGATCTCCTCAATATTATCTTTGGCATTGATCATGCCTTAACTCAGAAGGGGGACTATATTTTGTTGAACATGGACTTGGAAGATGCATATGATAGGGTTTGTTGGGATTTTGTGATTGCTCTACTCTAGAAGGCCAGCTTTGGTGAGCAATCTTGTGGTGATTCAAGCGTTGTTCTCTGATGCCTCTATCACTATGTCTATAAAGGGCTATGCATCTAATAATTTTGGCCTCCAATGTAGTATCCACTAGGGATGTCCTATTGCCCCTTTTCTCTTTTCTATGGTCACTCATCCTCTACTTTGCTACATTGATGGCTATTCAAAATGGTACAGTTAGACCTTTGGTGCTCAATGATGGTTAGTATCTCTATTTGCAAATGTTTATCAATGATAACTCGAACATAATACATGTTGATTCTAGGCCTACCCAATCCCCGCTATGGATTTATGATGAATTCTCATTTCTCTTTGGATTCAAAGATAGCAATAAGAAATTTGAGCTATTGTTTATGTTATGGAAGGATAGACCCTAATGGCTAGCTCAATTTGGCATCAAAGAAATTCCTAAAGGCAAGGCATCCTCTAACTTGGAGCTCCCATTAGGGTCAAAGTTACTCTCAAAATCTATTTTAAGTGGTTATATAAGAAAATATTGTCCAAGATAACTAGCAAGCTTTATTGCGAAGCTTGTTTTACTAAAGATGATATTGTCACCCATGAGTGTGTTTACTGCTTCTCCCTTTCCTTTTGCCAAAAAAATTGGTTTAAGATTGTGTCTTTACTTAGGACAACCCTTTGGTCCTTTAGGGATGCTAATAGCTAGCATATTGTCACGTGGGAGAAAATTACTTCTCCAATCGAATAAGGTGGGGCTCGAGCCTCTTCATGAGAAATTCATAAGGTTATCTACCTCTTTGATTAAGAGGATGTGGATGGATGCAATGGGCTATTATGATTTCTAATTGGATAGTAAAAGGTAAAATCTATGGCAAGTTTCGGCCTAGTGCTACTTGGTATAATGTTCTATGCTCGGGATCATCCAAAGTCGAAATTTAGCAATCTAAAGTGGTGCATCAAATTGTCAATGCCTAGAAACAACTTATCTCTCATTTCCATTGGCAAGGTATTGCTAGCAGTAAGGTTGATGCTTCTTTGTCATTGAGAATGTGGTTGACATCACATGCTTATAGGATGAGTAAGTCCCTGCAAGCTATAATCTAAGATTGTGTATCAAGATCCAGAGGAAGGGCCTATGCAGGTAGCTAGACATTTGGGAATGTGATACTTTCTCTTTTTTGGATGTCAATCTAATAGTTGAGCAATTTGGCCTCAATTATAAGGAGGCTAAATGGCTCTAGGACACACTCTCCAAAATGAAATATAAGTGTGTGACATCTATGTCATAAAATAGAACCAAGATTTTTAAATATCTAGTGAACTCCATAAGCAAAATGTTTGTAACAACCAAGAAAAGAGCCAATTTTTGGGAGCCCAATTATAGGTGGTGTCTTAGAGCCTTGGAGTCTTGGTGTAAACCAAGCTAAGAGGGACTCTTACAACTTGGAAGAAGTGGCTTAAGAAACCTTGGAAGGCTACACCTTCCAACAAACTTTATGCCTTCTCTAGAGAGTAACAAGCAGTAAGATTGCTACTCGTGACAAAATTTCCAAGTTTCTACATGTTTCATTGCTTTATCTCTTTTGCAAAAGGAAAGAAGAATATGTTAACCATGTTCTTTGACCTCCACCAATCAATCAGATGGAAATAAAATCTGCTTCGAGATCATGGAACTTCGATGAAGTCTCAAAGAAGATTTAAGGGGTAGTTCGAGGTGTCACTTTGCTATATGTGGACCCTTAGGAACAATACTAGGCGCTCCGCGCCTAGACTCGCTGTGGCGCTTCACGCCCGGGCGGGCGCGATATTTGCGGGGGGGCGGGTGCTGGACGTGTGGCACCCACCCCCGTGTTCTCTTTTTTTTTGTGGGGGAGGTGGGGGGCTGCCATGTGGCACCTGCCCCCCACCTCTCCTTAACTAATAGTATAGATTGCCTTTGGGAAGCTCAAATATGCTTATGTTTTTCATGCGAGTCTTCATGGTGTTGTTTTTACTGATAGGTATTACATGCTCAAAAAGCTTGCTAAGAAGGATGAAAATCTAAAGCCAATATCTAGGCTTTTCAAATCTTTGAAATAGGCTTTTTAATCCCAAATGCGGTGATGTACATAATACTTACTACTTTTGAAATTAATATATCCTACACATTTTCAAAAAAACACACAAGGATTCATCTCGAAGTAAGGTCATAAATTTCAAGACATGTTGATCAAAGTAAGGTCATTAAAAATCCTTTGACAAGCGAAATAGCTCAAATCAATGTGTAACATGTTCTACCTAGTTTTATCAAATTGGGGGAAGCATCTTCCACAAGAAAACTTGATTAGGATAAGCTTTTCCAATTGTACTTTAGATTGAGAGACATGCACAAGTGGTCAAATAAGTGGCTCTATATGCTTATACACTTGCATCAATATTGTACGACTCTTTCTTAAATTTGATCGTGAAAACCTTCCACCCACATGTTAAGGCCCTCTTTCCAAAATAGTGACATACATGGGATGTAATTATTAAATCATCCACGCATAGGCATAAACAAAGGAGAGATGGGACCTAAATATGTCAATCCTAAATTGTGTATATAAGAAATAATTTTTTAAGCATCCTTCATAGTTGTGCATCATGTCAACTCTTTGTTTTTGAAGGCACAACATCAACATCATTCTTCTATTATGAATTTGGCTATTAAATAACTCTTTTTACTAAATAGTTGCTTGAGGTGTAATAAATATATATATATTACAATAATAAAGCATTGAACAGTTGCTTAATTTTGTGATTAACAAAAAATCAATATATTGCAAGAAACATGCCCTTCATTACCTTGAGGGGATATAGACCACATATTTGCTCATAAATTGTGCTCCATGCTATTAGCAATTTAAAATAAAATGGGAAGGATCTTGACTCTTTGTATCAGGATTGATTTGTGTGAGTGATGTTATATGATATTTTGTGTTCACTTTGTTTGATGTAAAGTATACATAACATATGTGTGTGCATGGGGAAAATGTGACTACATATATGCATGTGTAGTGTGTGACTCTAGAGGTTGGGTATTACAAGGAGAAAGAGGGTACCAATTGCACGAGATAGAAGGATGGACATGTAAAACATGTGCTGAAGTAGTAAAGAGATTTGAACAAGTGAAAAAGTAAGAGTTTAGGTGGATGCTAGAGATGTAGCAAGTTTGAGTTCATGTGCTTTGAGGGTATCATATTAAATGCTTTTTCTCTGGTGAGAAGAGCAACAATTTGTTGGAAATATTACATTCGTTGTATAAAAATCGATATATTGCAATGATTTTAAAAGGTAACTAATGGATCCTTTTAGACTCAATCTTGAATATCAATCACAACAACTAACAACCACATTTGGCTTCTTAAACTAAGGGGACCTCACATACCATTCTCTGTTCTCCTCTTATTCATTATATTACTTGCACTACTCTAGAACAATATCTAAGATCAAGATTCCACATTCCAACTAGGAATATGCATTCCACATCAAATGCTTACTTACGTATTTGGTTTATTTGCTGTTGTCACTTCATGTGAAAGACCAAATTAACACACAATGTGAGTTTTTTGACTAACCATATTGTCAACCAAAAGTATCAAATATCACAAGCTTCTCAACCTCCAGGTCATTCAAGTATACAAAAATCAAAGAAGTACAATGCAAGAATAATAGACCTCTCATAACATAACTTGGATTCTCTCTCTCCATGCTAGCATCCTAAAAAATGCATCCCAAAGGTGGTCCTAATAGGTAAAACTTTGGCACATTATCACAAGGTGTCAGTTCACTCATTTATTGGTGCATTAGTTGGTTGGACTCTTTATTCATATGGTGTCTACATGCTCACCCATGGGTGTTTGAGTCACATGTACCCTCAAATTTATGAACCATATAGAATAATTAGAAATGATGATTAATTTATCATTTGACAATTAGCAAAAATTTTGAAGACGATAATAAAAGCACATGAATAGGAAACTATGTGTCATACTTGCAAGAAAGAATTTGCGTAAAGAAAAGTAATTATCATTAGTCATATGAAAAATTCGCCATATGTAACCATATTGAAAGATAGCTTTCCATCTATGAGTGTCCCTTTTGAAGTACCTTTGCCAGGCCTCAACAAGCAAAGGGTCCACTATTACCTACATCCATACAAATGAACAAGGTTAGAGCATTACAACTAATGTGTATTACATGTGTCAATGCAGGAGTTGAGTTGTTATCCATGTCCCACTTACCAAGAACCAAGCAAAACCCTACCTAATGGACGACTAATAAATCCTCTTCCTGTTAAATATCCTCTTCTTGTTCCAAGATATTGTCTCTTATGCCCTTATACTAACCCTTCAATACTCATCATATCTCTTGAGTAATTAAATTAACTTCTAGGTGTTAATATGTTTTTTAAAAATCCCATTCAAAGTGTCACTAAGAAAATATTTCCCTTATGACAATGAACCTTCGATTTGCACAATATCTCCTCCAAGAGAAACCTTTAATAACCAGGATTAAGTATTATTTGATTTGGTCCAAATCACTTTTAACTAGTGCTTACTTTGAGGGCATCAAAGAAAGGGCCATACTAATCCTTCAAGAGAGTATGAAGATTACAATGTTTTCACTTTAGTACCATTAACCTTATGACATAAGCACACATTGTATCAACAATTGTCTAAGTTAACATGAGTGTTTGTAAATTGTGTGGACTCAAAAAAATTTTGCATGATTAATATACTTTAAAGTTTATGTATGGTCTCAAGCACAAGGTATACTTTATGTAGAGGGATATTATCCAATCTTTACACATCTCTATGTTCAAATATGCTAAGTGTAGAAAGTGGATATACACATACGATTGTGTAGTTCAATACTACAACATAAATGTGATTACTTGGTTAATAAAGGTTCATGGTGAAGCTAAAAAGTAAGGATACATGTGACTTGGAGATTATTTTGTGGAGAGGGACTATAAACTGTAACAAAGCCCCATCTTTAATCTAGATCTAACAAAAATAAGATAAAATAGTACCATTTTTAAGGTTTTAGATTCATATTTTAAAAGTTTAGATATTTAGAGGGGTACATTGTGTGTGTGTGTGTGTGTGTGTGTGTGTGTGTGTGCGTGTGCGTGTGCGTGTGTGCGCGCACACGCGTGTGTAACATTCCCCTTCAACAAAAACTTGAATCATATAGATTATTGAAAGATTAATAGATTCCTTTTTAAATAAGTAACTCAATAAATCACATTACATTATATAATTAATACATAATAAGGCACATAATAATATATCTACATTATTATGAGAAAAACATCACCGCATATTTTTTTAATGACAAATTATACAATTAAGTAGTGAGTAGTTTGAGTATACTAACACATGCTATTAAAAGTTTAAAATAAAAATACATACAATTTTGATGACATAATTAAGTAATTAGACAAAACACATCAAACGATAAAAATGTATAAATCTAACACAATATTTGGAAATTGTAATCTCACAAAGCTCCTTAAAGGATAAATTGCCATTAAAACAACTATAAGTACACAAACTTGTTGTAATATGTTGAAGGTAGTCCCTGGGAGTAGCTTTTCAAGGCTTGAGTGGTCCAATTGTTACCTGTGTCAATACAAAAGATGAAGGTAAGAACCTTACTACCTAATTTGTATTGCAAGTGTCGTCATGAGTCCTGGTTGTCATCCCAGTCGCATTTACAATGCTAAAAAAAGTAAAACCCTAAGGACTATGAATATATTACTAACAAAAAATATTACAACACCAAAACTACAAATATATAACTAATCGTTGAGTGATGACCGTGTTAAATACCTCTAGTGAACAACTTGTTAGATTTTTTAAATTAAGAACCTATCTACTCATATGAGAATCCAGATAAGAGCTTGTCTAAGAACATTTCAAAACGTCAACTCATGGTAAATAGATTTCAACAACTAAATATACAATAATTGTTTGGTAACTAAAGAACCCTTATCTTGAAGAACTTGAGGCACCACTTCATAAAATAATTAAGACACCTTCAAATACTTTCTCATAGGAACACGGGATGTGCTAGTAAATGTCATAAATGCTTAGTATTCAATATGCCATAGAGTTCCTAAAGCACTTACTTAGAAAAGGTCACCAAGATGTGTGTGTGTGTGTATGTGTGCGTGTGTGTGTGTGTGTGGGTGCATGCGTGCGTGCGTGTGTGGGTGGGTGGGTGTGTGTGTGGGGGTGTGTGTGTGCGTGTGCGTGTGCGTGTGTGTGGGTGTGGGTGGGCGTGCATGAGTGCATGCGTGTGCTTGTGTGTGCGTGTGTGTGGATGACTAGTAATAGGTGTCCAAGTTAAGATCTATTCTAGTGCTTTTGTGAACCTCAAAGCATTTTTGACTACAAATTGAAGCTCTACTACCACTGACAAGTGAACCATCATCGTAGGAATCATGCCAAACGACTACTCTTTTAGATACTTTTCAAGGTATAATTCAATAACTATGAGTAGTACCAAAAATCTATCGTGTGTCGAGACTACTCAAGCCATTACATCAGTTTTATAGCAAGCAGACCCATAAGCTACACATGCCCCATAACTATATGCTATATAAACAAAACAATAATATTTGGACATGTGATCAATCAAATATTAAGTGTAGTCTGTTGTAAGTGGGGACTATGGGATGGGGAACTCTTTTAGGCAAGCTTTGTTAGGCAATCTTCTTTGGCATATCTTGATTTTGGGCAAGCTTTCATTCCGTCATCTATATTGATGGGGTCATGATTTATTGGATATCCCATCACTACAACAAGCAAGTGTTACAATAGATATTGTCGCACCAAAAAGATAATATATGATCATAGAGGTAACTTATATAAGAGAAGTTACATGGCAAAAGCAAACTAATTAGTTTCAATGCAAGCGCCAAAGACATTACAACAAATATATACAAAATTCCACCATGGGAACCAAAGTAATTGGGAAAACAAGTGTAGGCCAAACAAAAATGCCCGTATGCTTTAGGCCTATCGTGGATGCAATCTAGGTCAATGAAGTACGATCGATACATCTTCATTGGAATACTTTAGGTTAGTGCATGAGCATATTCATTTTGATGAAGGCCCAAAACACACATGAGTAAGTAAAGATGTTTGCATGCTAGGTATGGCTTCCTAGCACATTTCCTTATCTAAAAATTAGAGCAGGTACAAGAAAGCCCTGCTTTAATATGCACCTCATATATCTAGCCACTATTTGTGGCCACATGGAGCACCATGTACTCTAGATGCTCAATACTAACTTCATTCACACGAGGGTTACAACCATGCATTGTGCATTTGCAACCCTTTTGGCCACCTCTCTTGAGACCTTATGCCACCACTTTGTAGGCCTCATTGATATGGGAGTTGCAAGAATTGTTTATCCAAACATTGTAGGTTCAAACTTGGAGGCACCTACAGTGCTTGCCTAGATGGACCACCCTCCTTTTTGTATCATTTCCAAGTTGAATTGAGCATTCATCACATCACATATCTCCTCACGGGTGATGCTTGCACTTGCTTTTAACTTTCACACCAAAGGGGTTTTTGGGTATACACAATATCATGTGGACAAAAACACATAATTTGTGCCTTTAGGCCAACTTTCTATGGGTGACATCATTCTTTGGGTGCCTTTGGGCCACATTTGGTTTAGCCTCCAATCAACCCCAGAAAATTGATTTTGCACCCCAATGAAATCCTATGTATTATCCACAATGGTCTATTGATGCTATGCTCCACAACTATCAATTGCTCTATTGATGGTATTGTTGTTTCTTATTCAATAGATGGTGCTTGATATGCATTACGTCCATCCTTAATCCCCCACTTTTCACAATGTTAAGATGTTTGGATAAACCCAATATGTGGTAATTTCTCCCACACCATCAAATGCAACCTTATGAGAATGTCCTTTTGGCTTCCCATCCCTAGTTTACATGACAAACCTTGGCTTGTGAGAGTAATTTCCTATAATATATGTAGACTTCCTCCTCTTGTGATGCACATTCTCTTTATTCCCTTGTAAGTTAATAGATTCCTCCAACATGGGAGTCCCCTATTGCTTAATGCATGATATATACAACTTCTCGTGAGTGCAAGGCATTCCTATTGCAAGCCACTACAAAAGTGTCTCCATGCTTGAGCCATCACCAAGATGTTTACTACTATATACACATTGTCTTGCACTTTGAAGGAATGCATTAGCCATGTTAGGTAGGCATGCATTGTAAAGTAAGATCTTGTGCTTAAAGCCCTCCCCAATTATGTATGAACCCCAAATACTTTTAACAAGCTTTGTCCTTGGGACTTTAGTTATCTCTATAGCACTCCTTGTTACCTAAAAGCACATTATAATATATGTAAGTCAACTCAAAGACCTCACACCACATAGTAATCAATGGGATCACATTTACACAAAAACAATGTTGCCCTAATGAGCAATGGGATTCTCCCACCAATTAAGTCAAATATGCATGGATGGGATGTCACTTTCATGCCCATTACTTTTGCATAACCATGTTCTTACCAAGGACACTTATATTATAGTAGCACCTTTTGTTTGTTCTAAACTCCATTATTCATAGAAAGCATGGCTTTTCTTTATTTGTACAAAGACTTGCATTATAGGTGGCCTTCATAAACTTGAGCCTTGAAGACAAGTTAACCATAGACCTTTAGTGTGAGGGGCTCTAACATCGAATAAGAATTCCACAACTCTTTTATGTGTGCAAAACAAACATGATTTTTGGAAGTCAAAGCTTTCTCTTCGCTCCCAAAACTATTGATTACATCAATTTGAGTAACTTTGCTCTTTCAAAATGAGGGCCTTGATGTGTGGTTTGAAAGGCTTTCATCATGAACTAGAAGAAAGCTTGAAATTTAACCCCTATTGTAAGTACGCTTTTTGTCTCGTAAAAATGTCCACTTTGAAGTAGATATAAAGAACTTTATGCCTATTGGTAAAAAAGGCCTATCATTTTTAATGTAATTGTGACACGTTTTTCTTTAAGCACTTGCTTGTCATTGTGATTCATAAGACTAAAGATAATGGTCAAAGTTGTTTTTTTTTTTTTTGCATCGATGATTTGAATTTATTGATTCCTTATTGTCACTTTTAACATTTGAGGATGTTTACCAAGAGAAAATTTTAAAACTAAGAAACATGGAGGTTAAAACTAGGGATCCAAGAGTGTGGCAAACATTCTATTGATTAAGTCTGTAAATAAAGCCGCACAATTGACTAACTTTAAGTCTTAAAGGCTGTTGGGTTTAAAAATACATTTTAATCAACAATCTTTTGGTATTTGATGGATTCCCGAATGTCACATTGAGCTTTGTATGCTTTTTGTTTAAACTTGAACATTTGATCTTTTAACAGTGTATATTAGATAATGAGATTTTAGTATGGTTCTAGTTAGACTTCAATGACAGTGTGAAAACTATTGTAGAGAGCATCCTTAAAAAAGCTGTGAAATCAAAGTGAAAAATATTGCAAGATAGTTGCCTATAGAGTATCTTGACTCTTGAGATGTAAATAATATTATTGACCTTTGTGCAAGTCTTAGGTCAATGTAACGTTTGAAAGGATTAATGAGTGAAATTGGTTTGACTCTAATGGTGAAGGCTAAAGCTTTTACAAGTGGGTAGTGTTGAGTTTCATGGCTGCTTAGAGCAATGCCATACTTTGGTAGTAAACAAGGGCTCTTAAGCTCTTTTGATCTTGTAAAACTCAACACCCCATCACATTGTGGTGGGGCTTAGAGAAGCAAGGTACTCATTTGTGCAACTTTCCTTGTAGAGCGCGTTGGTGGGTCATTATTGGCTATGGCAACACTAATGGCCCTTGTGTCGTTATTAGATATGGTAACCCTATTAGACCTCTTGCCTTGTGCAAAAGAAATTGGGCAATGATTGAGGACTAAAATTGGGTGGCTATATTTGTGTAGTGAGTTCTTCTATTCTTGAGAGAGAGAGAGAGAGAGAGAGAGAGAGAGAGAGAGAGAGAGAGAGAGAGAGAGAGAGAGAGAGAGAGAGAGAGAGAGAGAGAGAGAGAGAGAGAGAGAGAGAGAGAGAGAGAGAGAGAGAGAGAGAGAGAGAGAGAGAGAGAGAGAGAGAGAGAGAGAGACTTGGGCTCAACTCCTACATTCTACATGGTCCACTTAATAAAGGAATATAGAAATATAGATTTGATCATGGGTCAATGGGTTAATAAAATAAGAGGCTTACCCCTAGGGTAGCCACTTGATCACACACACACACACACACACACACACACACACACATTGTTGCTTGATAAGGTTGCCTAAATTTAATCCTTGAGAGGTTGTGCCATAACTAGATATTAGATTTGAAATGGGCATCTACCCTCTAACAAAATGAACTCCAAGGCACCTTCTCTCCATAGGCCATTACTAGGTATCAAATCAGCTCACACTAGCTTTGCATAAAGTTCCCTTTTCTACCTAATAGGTGCATAACTTGTTGATGTGGTTAGTTTGTGTCAATGGGCAAGATAATGGTTCTCCTTCATGTGCCCAGTCTCCTCCTGATTAACATCATCAAGTACAAGAAGAAACTTATAGTGATATCTAGTAGTACCAAGAAGAAACATATCGGCAACAATATGGCTTACGTACCCCTTGTGAGAGTTGCTTATAGGGGCTTTGCACAAGGAAGCAGAACTGTGACTTGCTACAAAAACTTCTTGTTTGCCAGGCGGATGAAGCTAAGTTTTTGCAAAGAATTGCTCTGTGCTATTGGCAAACCGCTAGTAGGTGAGCGATGGGCACAATGTGCAAAGGCTCTCTGATGTGCCCTTGGTCAAGAGAGAGCGTTGAAAGAAGGAAGGAAGGAAGATTTTCAAAACCCCATGTGGATGGTCCAACTTTGGATTTGTGTGATGCCATGATGATCCAAAAGAAAGGATGATTGAAATAATAAAGAAACCCTGAAAGGCGGCGACCAAAAAATCTAAGCCAAAAACAACCCAACAAAAAAAAAATCACAAAAATCAAAAGAAAAACACGGCAATTTAGACTGCGCTGCGACACGTTCTGTTTTTGCGGGGGAGGGGAGAGAGAGAGGAAAGGGACGAATACGACCGATCCCTCTCTTTCTGATGAAAGGCGGGGGAAGATGATTGTTAGGGTTGTTGTCCGTTGTTGTTAAGCAGGCTCTCTCTCTCTCTCTCTCTCTCTCTCTCTCTGTGTTTGCAATCGCCTTCTGTTTGTTCTTTTACTGTTTTTCCTTTGGCCCTTCGACATTCATCTGGTCAAGCTTGCTGTTTCTCCGAAGAAGCAGCAGAAGAAGAACCAGCACCAGCAGTTTGCCGTTTCTTCAAGAAGAATCTTGAAGAAGCAGAAAAGGAATCAGAGGAGGAAGCAGCTTGCCGTTTTTCCACAAAGGAGCTTGAAGAAGAAGACGAGGAATCAGAAGCAGAAGCAGAAGCTTGAAGAAGACGAGGAATCAGAAGCAGAAGCAGAAGCTTGAAGAAGAAGACGAGGAATCAGAATTGGAGGCCTCTAGCAGGATAACCAGAAGAAGCCGCCGCAGCTTGTAGAAGAAGAAGAAGAAATAAGAAGAAGGCGACGACGACGACGACGACGAAGCAACCTTCGCCTCATTCGAAGGTAAGGTTTGACCTTTTCTTTTCACCTAATGTCAGATTCTAGTCCTTCTTTTGTCCCCCCTCGGTT
Source organism: Lygodium microphyllum (assembly GCF_053477565.2). Classification (NCBI taxonomy): domain Eukaryota; kingdom Viridiplantae; phylum Streptophyta; class Polypodiopsida; order Schizaeales; family Lygodiaceae; genus Lygodium; species Lygodium microphyllum. The sequence continues at coordinate 18,109,226 of NC_141155.1, read as the reverse complement.
CTCTGTTCTTGAGCAGGATGTCGGGTTTTGCCGCTCTCAGTTCCACTATGTTGTTGTTCCACGTTGTGCTCCCGCGTATACTGACCTATCATGCCTCTTTCAGATTTCTTCCCAGCCATAGCGCATGCGTCAAGAGCATTTGGGATCGCATTGTCACAGTGTGTGTGCAGAAAATGGGCTCTGCGAAGCAGAATTGCTGCTAGAAGCTGTGGTGGACTTTACTTTGCCAAGGGTTTTTGTGATAAAGTGGCCCCGTGGCAAAACGAATGATCCTCACCGTCCATGTCCACTATAGCGGTTACCTTTGAAGTGGAATCGAGCTAGCCTATAAATATTTCAGCAGTTTGCAGAAATGACAAAAGAGGCCCATTCGCAGCATATTCCCCTCACTTTGCATACATTCTGAACATTTGTAGAGGTGTAAACAAGCATGGAGAACAGGCACACCACTAGATTTGGCTCTACAGATCTAAGCAGTGGGATCAGTGGGTTTCAAAACTCTTCCTTGTCAGCTGGGGCAAATGACTTTCAAAATTCATCTTTTTCTGCTGTGTTGCAAGAGATCTTCAAGCAGACACAAACAGAGATCCAAGCCAGGAACCGAAACCTAGGCTCACAGTTTGGCACATCAGTTCCATCAGATTCACAATTTTGTTCACCAGATGCATCTTTCCGGTATGAGCCACTGTTGGATCCGGCATTGTCTTATATTTCTGATATTCTTGCAGAAGATGACGATTCAGAAACCAATCACCCCTGTCTTAGCTTGAATGAGTTTGTTGCATATCAAGCTAAGGCAACCGAGGTGGCAGCCTTGCTGAAGGAGGACTCCCCTAGCCTTGCCTTGAAGATTGAGCCTCAGAGTCCTGTTTCTCCAGAGGGTACCTCTATTTCCAACCCTGAGGAATCATATCCAGACTTATCAGGTAGCTTCAACATAAGCTATTTGGAGACAGATAGGGCTCCCTTTATGAACTCTATTCCTGAGTCTCTGAGGAATGAGATTCTTTTGGATGGCTTGCGAGGCCCTGTGAGTCGACCAGCTTCAAATGTACTGCAGGCTCATGAAGTCACTTCACCAGAAAGCATTGGAATTGGTCAAATTAACAGACCGGCCAAAATGGGCAGTCAAGATGATATTGGCTTGAGGTCGCATGGTCACAAGACTCAAAAGTCCCAGAAGTCAGCACCTTCTCTGAAACCAAGGAAGGAGTCTACAGGTATGCGGAGGAAGGGGTCAGGGAAGAGCAAACCCTCCAAAGATGGAGACCAAGAGTTTGTGGATATCAATGATTTACTGCTACAGTCCGCTCAAGCAGTAGGGGCAAATCATATGAAGCGAGCCGTAGAAATTTTAAACAAGGTGAGGCAACACGCATCTCCATATGGAAATGCTGCACAGCGCCTGGCATACTACTTTGCTGAAGCTATGGATGCTCGCTTTTCTAACACTGGCTGGCCAGTATATTTGGGGTTGCTTCGAAGACGCCCCTCTGCAGCTGAGATCCTGAAAGCCACATACATGTACATGGCTTCTTGTCCGTTTGTGAAGGCGTATCACTATTTTATAAACCAGACAATACTGAATGTCGCTAAGGGAGCATCAAAGGTGCACATTCTGGAGCTCCAGGTTACTGGGTTTCAGTATCCTTCTCTCCTCAAGGCGTTCGCGGATCGACCTGAAGGACCACCCCATGTGCACTTAATAGGTTTGGGGTTTCCACAC